>NW_015505322.1:791658-794785 GCF_001515645.1 Sinocyclocheilus grahami | reverse complement strand
GGCTCATTGAAGCCTCGTACCTCTGTCACTCGATGGACACACTCAGAAGGGACGAGATCAGCTGCTGCTGGTCTGGAGGTGATCCAGATGAGAGCAGAGGGAAGCAGATTCCCCACAATGAGGTTTGTAAGCAGCACATCCACTGAGGCTGATTCACTTACATCACACAACCTCACATCGCTGTGAAAATCCAGAGACAGACGACATTCGTCCAGTCCATCAAAGATGAACAACACTTTATATTTATCACTGGATATTTCTATTTCTTTTGATTCAGTGAAAAAGATATGAAGAAGATCTGAAAGACTGAGTGTTTTGTCCTTCATCAGATTGATCTCTCTGAAAGGAAGGGGAAATACGAGCTGGACATCCTGATTCTCTTTCCCTTCAGCCCAGTCCACAATGAACTTCTGCACAGAGACTGTTTTTCCAATGCCAGCGACTCCCTTTGTCAGCACAGTTCTGATGGCTTTGTCTTGTCCAGGTAAAGGTCTAAAGATGTCATTGCATTTGATCGGTGTGTCCTCTGTTGCTACTCTCCTAGATTGTGTCTCAATCTGTCTCGACTCATGCGCATTACTGATCTCTCCACTCTCACTCTCTGTGATGTAGAGCTCTGTGTAGATCTCATTCAGGAGTGTTGGGTTTCCCTGCTTTGCTGCTCCTTCATAGAGACACTGAAACTTCTTTATCAGATTTGATCTAAACGTGTTGAGGACTTCATGGCTGTAAAATTAATACCACATTATTAGATGAGCTAACATGCACAATGTCTATTTTGTATTCTGTATAATGTCTTCAAATCAACCTGTGATCAGGCTTTGTGTCTCCACTCTTAAAATGTACTGGATGATCCACAGACCTCTCACTCTTCATAGACACACACCTGGGTTCTGGTTCGGATCTCCTCTGATGAGCTGAACTATAAAAGAGAGAGATTAAAGTGAATCCTTTGAAACAACATATTTAACAAATTACCTATTAAATGATCACTAAAACAATCACTTGCAAGAGAACTTTAAAATTAAGATCTTCATACAGTACATTTTAATGGAAATGTTATACCTGAGATCAGGCTGTGTATCTCCACTCTTTAACTCTATTATATGATCCATAGCCTGGTCACTCCTTATAGACACACAGCTGGGCTCTGGTGCTGATCTCTTATGATGAACTGAACTACAACAGAGACACATTAAAGTTAACCCTATGATTTTCAATATACAACCTATAGCATTTTTATGTATCATTTTAAAAATCACTTTAAAGAGCACTTTATGCTAATTTCATTTACATGAAGTTCATACAAAATTGTAATTTGAACTGAGTGCTTTCACAGATGTGTTAAAAAAAAATATATATATAAACAATGCAACAAGTATTTCTCATATATTGTAAAAATACCACTAAAACCATTCTGATAACACAACATGTCATACTCTAATCATATTTTAATTGGAATGCTATACCTGAGATCAGGCTGTGTATCTCCACTCTTTAACTTTATTATATGATCCATAGACCTGTCACTCTTCATAGACACACAGCTGGGCTCTGGTGCTGATCTCATTTGATGAACTGAACTATAACATAACAGATGTAATCCTTTATGATGATGATCGCTTTACTATAAGGTCTTTAAAAAGCATTTTTCATCAAAAAGCAGTTTATGAGGAGGCAGTTTAGGGTCAAATGTTCATTTTTAACTTAACATCTTGCCATCTTCTATGATTGAAAAGAGTATTTAGATTTAATAGTGATAGTTTAATAGATTGAATAGTTATACATGCATCCTTGAGAAATATCTTCATCTCTGAATGTTTGTGTGTCATCCATGATGGAGCCGAGCAGTTGAAACAGAATCTGATCTAAACCACTGACTCTGGATGGAAATGTCAAACACAATGATTCAGTATAACGGATCCTAAGAGTCACAGTTTTGCACGTTTTGTAGTTTTCCCTGAATACACGTTTGCAGGCATCCACTTCGTATAACGTTAGGATTCACAACATTGTTTATGTGCTGTCTGTCTGGGGTAAAACCTGATTGGGGTTTTAATGCATGACATGTCAAGTCAAGTCAAGTCCCCTTTATTTATATATAGCGCTTTTAACAATACAGATTGTGTCAAAGCAACTGAACAGCATTAATTAGGAAAATAGTGTGTCAATAATGCAAAATGATAATAGTAAACACTCATTTTTCAGTTAAAGACATCATTGAATTCAGTGATGTCATCATCCAGCTCAGTTCAGTTTAAATAGTATCTTTGCAATCATTTGCAATCAAGTCAACGATATCGCTGGAAATGAAGTGTCCCCAACTAAGCAAGCCAGAGGCGACAGCGGCAAGGAACCAAAACTCCATTTAATTAATGCAGCCTAAAAATCCTTTAACGGATTTGAATATTAGAAGCGTATTAGTGTGTTATGTGTAAGCCAGGTTAAAGAGATGGGTCTTTAATCTAGATTTAAACTGCAAGAGTGTTTCTGCCTCCCGAACAATGGTAGGTAGGTTATTCCAGAGTTTGGGCGCTAAATAGTCAAGTCAAGTTTATTTGTACAGCGCTTTTCACCATACAAATCATTGCAAAGCAACTTTACAGCAAATTAAGTTTCTACAATATTTAGTGGTAGTAATACATGTGTATTATCAGAACATAATTTATTTTTATTATACTTTTAAATAAACACCAATGACTGACTGGTGTGATGACAGGATATAAGTGTGAGCAAATACAGCTCTCTGATAGGCCACAAGGATGTTTTGAGAAAAGTTATAAAGTGCTGCTAAATAAGAGTGCTGTTTGAGAAGCCTTAATCTATTGGGCTCCTTACATATTATAGGATAAACTTTTTTTTTATTGTTGATGGGTTTTCTTTACTACCCCTGGATTGTGCCACCTTAAAGCTTAGGGCCCCCTCGGGCTCCTGGTAGTCAAGTGCCCCTGTGCACTGGCCCCACTTCCCACTTGCCTTAAATCGATCCTTTGATTGATTTACAATGCACGACATGTAGTCTATGCTATTTGTTTCTCAAAATGTTGATGTACCATATATATATATATATATATATATATATATATATATATATATATATATATATATTCTCTTTTTTTTTTTATAG
>NW_015505322.1:617956-791634 GCF_001515645.1 Sinocyclocheilus grahami | reverse complement strand
ATGTAACATATATATATATATATATATATATATATATATATATATATATATATATATATTCTCTTTGTTTTCTTAAAGGGGTCTTATTATGCCCTTTTTACAAGATGTAATGTAAATTTCATCTGAGTCACCCATTTGGAATAACTATTATTTACAATCTGGAAATAAACCTTTTGTCTTTAAGCCTTGGTCTGATCAAGGTGTATATGTTAGCGAGATATATTTAATTTCCAGGGCTTAAGGTCCTTTCAAGATCTGAAAGACAGCTACAATCTTCCTGGTCATTCATATTTTATGTATCTAATGTTGAGAAGTGCAATGTGGGCATAAACTGGACTTTGTGAAACCATTCCAGGCACATGGAGCAGTGTCATTTATTTATAACAGACTGCTAAATCATTGCTGCGGCACACTTTCCATCACTACTTTCTGGGAGAAAGAACTGGCTCCTCACAAACCAAACTGGGACTGGATATGGGAAAATATTGCCCATCAACTAATACACTACAAATGTATCCATAAGGCTTATGCTACTCCTTATGTTACATAAAATGAAACGCTTGCCAACCCTTTTTTGTACACTCTGTAATTCTAATAATGTGGGGACCTATATGCACATGTTTTATGAGTGTCAATTCAGTGATACATTTTGGGACAAGTTTTTCCAAGTCTTGCCGGAGTTATTTGATATTATCTCTAAATATCCCAGTCTCTGCTTATTGAATGATGATGCTGATCTTGATCGCAATATTAACCAACGTAGGATCCTCCACACTGATCTAACTGCTACCAAAAATATCATTTTTAAGATTTGGCATGAACCTACATTTCCAGCAGTTCAAATGTGGCCCATAGAATTAAAAATATTGTTAGAAAGCTCACCAGCGAGAATCAACAAAGTCAAACCAAAAACTCTCAGGGCATGGGCAGAATGTATGGGCTAAGTCTTGTATATAGTTAATGTTCCATGTAAGTTCAGTATGTTCTGTTCTGCAACATAAAAAACAATAATAAAAAAAGATAGTTTTTTTATAGTAATAGTAGTAATAGCTTTGTCACAATCTGTATTGTTAAAAGCGCTATATAAATAAAGGTGACTTGACTTGACTTGACATGTAATATAAATCTCAGCTTTCCTCAGAATATGTCTGCGAAGTTCCAGTTAAAAATAAACCACAGAACATTTATTATTTCATGCTGTAAATACCCCTTTATGGCATGTGGGTCTCTTTAAATGCAAATGTGCTCCTCGCCACCCTTTCCAGAAGAGGGCTGTGCTTTTACAGCTCATGGCTCGGTTACTACGTCATCAACAAACAAAACATCTGTTCACACACAAAGTTCACATACACACACTCACTTATGTCCGTGAACGTAAACACCTGGATGTGTATCAGTACAGGGCTGTAACAGACTCATTGCAAGTTATCGCAAACGCTTGATTGCAGTTGTTGCTGCTAAGGGTGGCCCAACCAGTTATTAGGTTTAGGGGGCAAACACTTTTTCACACAGGGCCATGTAGTTTTGGATTTTGTTTTCCCTTAATAATAAAAACCTTCATTTAAAAACTGCATGTTGTGTTCACTTGTGTTATCTTTGACTAATATTTAAATTTGTTTGATGATCTGAAACATTAAAGTGTGACAAACATGCAAAAAAATTAGAAATCAGGAAGGGGCCAATACTTTTTCACACCCCTGTATATTAGATCTGTGAAACCTCTTGAACATGGCGACAACACACTACTAATGCAACCTAACCAGGCCTTGCCCCCCCTCATATTTGTGTATTCCTTAAGCGGGTTATTATATAAATGAGGGATATTGGACTTTGTGCTTTGTAACTTTGCAGATCTTTTTCATGCACAAACTTCAGTATTATGCACTAAAGGAAGTTGAAAATGTAAAAAAGTTTATCTCAGATTCAGAATTTGATTTGACTGATGTTTTACAAGGTTGACTTTTACTATGCATTCATTGTTCATTGCAACAAAAAAGAAATTGACTTTCAAAAATAAATCTAAAATGAAAAAAATATTTACACAATAATAAATTCCTAAAGTGTCTTTCTCCACAATTGCTGTTATTTAAAGATAGCTGTGTATCCTGACAAAATATTATTTTTGCTTAAACATTAAGCTTATACATTATATTATTTACAGAAGCTCATTCCTCTGAGGGTTTTGTGAAACGTTTAACTTTGATGTGCATTAAACTGGTGTTCTTTCATTTTTACTCAGTATACTCAGTTAATTGGACAAAAAAGTCTGTTTGTATTGACAAAGATTGACCAGAAACCTTCATACACACACATTCCTGACTCAGCTGCATATGCAGCCTTGAACTACAATACTCCAAATTATAGATTCAGAAACACATCTCACAGGGGTGATATTACTGGAACACAGAGTCCTAAATTTGTGTTTTTTCTTTTATTTAGTCTTTTGTTATTTTGATGAGCTCTTATAAACAGGTTAAGTTACGCATTTTTTGTTCTATTTGTTTGATATATTTGAATTCTATTATTTAGTTTTAAATTCATGTTCTTTCGCATTTGTTAAAGTGCATTTGAATATTTTTCATTCATTATAATAAACATTTGCTTGTGACCCTGATTAATGATTGACTGAAACAAAATCAATACCACTGATAGCAGAACTTTAGACGCATTCACCGTGTGTTGTGATTAGTTATGGTACTTTGGAATGTAAAAACAAATAAACAAACAAAAAAACATATTTATCTGGCATATTTGCTCTCTGGCTGGTGTTGTGTGGAGAGACAGACCACCCATTGGTTTCCTCCCCCCAAACTGTCCACACAGCCCCTGCTGCCGCTTCCAACGTCTGTCAACCTTTACCTCAGATCCCTGAATTGATTGATAATGCTCGTAATGTGGTGCAGTAGAACAGCGCTCGGCAGACTGCAGAGAATCACCGGATTTCATCGCGCGATGTCCACGTTACCGAAAGTGTATGTCACGCGCAAGGTGCCGCCGGACGGGCTGGACATTCTCCGCAAATCCGGACAGTAGGTTGAAACAGCCATTTAAACACCAACTACTTTCATAAAATGTGTTCCACGGTTGTTATTTGCCCAAAATGTATTATTCGACGTAACATTGTTATGTCCGCAAAGTTTATAAATAAATAGGCTACCTAAAAAATGGGTAGCACTTTATTTTACAGTCCAGTTCCGCATGTATATACTATGTACTTATTATATAAATTACAATAAATGGGTAATAAGCACGCTCTAAAAAATGCTGGGTTAAATACAAGCCAGTGCTGGGTAAAATAGGGACAAACCCAGCAAAACCTTTACCTCAGATCCCTGAATTGATTGATAATGCTCGTAATGTGGTGCAGTAGAACAGCGCTCGGCAGACTGCAGAGAATCACCGGATTTCATCGCGCGATGTCCACGTTACCGAAAGTGTATGTCACGCGCAAGGTGCCGCCGGACGGGCTGGACATTCTCCGCAAATCCGGACAGTAGGTTGAAACAGCCATTTAAACACCAACTACTTTCATAAAATGTGTTCCACGGTTGTTATTTGCCCAAAATGTATTATTCGACGTAACATTGTTTATAAATAAATAGGCTACCTAAAAAATGGGTAGCACTTTATTTTACAGTCCAGTTCCGCATGTATATACTATGTACTTATTATATAAATTACAATAAATGGGTAATAAGCACACTCTAAAAAATGCTGGGTTAAA
This sequence comes from Sinocyclocheilus grahami, assembly GCF_001515645.1. Lineage (NCBI taxonomy): Eukaryota > Metazoa > Chordata > Actinopteri > Cypriniformes > Cyprinidae > Sinocyclocheilus > Sinocyclocheilus grahami. The sequence continues at coordinate 787,910 of NW_015505322.1, read as the reverse complement.
TACAACCCAGTGCTGGGTAAAATAGGGACAAACCCAGCAATTGGGCTGTTTTGACCCAGCGGTTGGGTTAAATGTTTAAGCCAACTTTCTGGGTAGTAACCCAACCGCTGGGTCAAAACAACCCAATTGCTGGGTTTGTCCCTATTTTACCCAGCACTGGCTTGTATTTAACCCAGCATTTTTTAGAGTGCAGGTACTTACCCTGACCCTACCCCTATGTAGGCTAGTTACCTTATATTACCCAGTATACTTTCTTAAGTAGGCTGCGCTGTGAGAACATGTAGTGTACTTTAAAATGAATATTGATGGAGCAACACAACATGTGACAAGGTAGCCTACTTTACAGTAAGTTTGAACTTGTTACACTCTAAAAAATGCTGGGTTAAATACAACCCAGTGCTGGGTAAAATAGGGACAAACCCAGCAATTGGGTTGTTTTGACCCAGCGGTTGGGTTACTACCCAGAAGGTTGGCTTAAACATTTAACCCAACCGCTGGGTCAAAACAGCACAATTGCTGGGTTTGTCCCTATTTTACCCAGCACTGGGTTGAATTTAACCCAGCATTTTTTAGAGTGTAACATTAGTTAACATACATTATTTAATAATGAACTTTGGCCTACTTCTACAGCATTGATTAAGATTGATTAACAATTTATTATTGATTAATACATTTAATTTCCGATCAAAAGTTGTAGCTGTTAACATAATGCACTGTAAACTGAACTGAAAAGTTTTAGCTACTTTTATTAACTAACATTTATAAATGAAACATATCGCTCATTGCTAGTTCATGTTAGTTAACACTTATGTGTGTAACATAGGGAAGTCGTGGCCTAATGGTTAGAGAGTCGGACTCGTAACCCAAAGGTTGTGGGTTCAAGTCTTGTACCGGTGGGGGGAGTGAATGTACAGCACTCTCTTCCACCTTCAATACCACGACTGAGGTGCCCTTGAGCAAAGACCGAACCCCAGGCATTAGGGTTAATTTGATCAACCCTAAGCCCAGGCATAGCTGAGCCCGGAGCCCACTGCTCCGGCTGTGTGTTCATGGTGTGTGTGTGCACTTACACTCTAAAAAATGAGTGTAACAACTGCTGGGCCAGCAGTTGGGTTACCCAGAAGTTAAAGTTAATTTAACCCAACCGTTTGTCCCTATTTTACCCAGCACTGGGTTGAATTTAACCCAGCATTTTTTAGAGTGTAGGATGGGATAAATGCAGAGCACTAATTCCGAGTATGGGTCACCATACGAGTTTACCCCATCAAGACCTTCATAAGTTAGATTTTTTTCTAAATTAAAGACTTGATCAACATGTGGAAAACTAGAACTTCTGCTTAGCTGAAGATGTGAGAGACTGAGAGAGAGAAAGTTAATAAAAATCTTTTGACCAATTGGCTGAGCATTCTCATTCTGAACATTAGTCATCTGGTGTATCAGACTCATTTCTATACAGATTCGAAAACAGTAAAGAAATAAAAATAACATTTTCAGGGTCACAGAAAACAAAAAAGTCTCTCTTTTGATGATCTGCCATTTCAGTCAATTTAACTTTGTTTTGGGAGTTTGTGGGCTGCTACTTACCTGTAAATCATTGAACTGCTCTCTTTTCACAGCTTTCTCTCACTCTTTAAAGGAGTAGTTCACTTCCAGAATAAAAATAGTTGACTCACTCCCATGTCATCCAAGATGTGTATGTCTTTCTTTTGCGTATGTCGCAAAGAAAATTAAGGTTTTTGAGGAAAACATTCCAGGACTTTTAATGGACTTCAATGGTGGCCAACGGGCTGAAGGTCCAAATTGCAGTTTCAATACAGCTCAACTCAACGTGCGAACGTGCAAAGTCAAACGCCCATTACAAAAAAAGGTAAAACAACGATTTCGGATGATTTTGAAGTTGGAGGAGAAAATGAGATGGAGTTTTTCGACCTACCCTTTTTGAAATGGAGTACACAGACGAAGAGCTAACCGCGAACCATTGTGATTACATAATGCATGAAGTTGTAAACACGCATCGCAGAGCTAGTGCAAGACATGCATTTGTGGTTAAAAAGTATGTACATTTTAATTTTTTTGAGAAAATGACAGATCGTTTCACTTGATAAGGCCATTTTTCCTTGGCTGGGAGCCCTCAACCCAGTGCTGGGTAAAATAGGGACAAACCCAGCAATTGGGTTGTTTTGACCCAGCGGTTGGGTTACTACCCAGAAGGTTGGCTTAAACATTTAACCCAACCGCTGGGTCAAAACAGCGCAATTGCTGGGTTTGTCCCTATTTTACCCAGCACTGGGTTGAATTTAACCCAGCATTTTTTAGAGTGTAACATTAGTTAACATACATTATTTAATAATGAACTTTGGCCTACTTCTACAGCATTGATTAAGATTGATTAACAATTTATTATTGATTAATACATTTAATTTCCGATCAAAAGTTGTAGCTGTTAACATAATGCACTGTAAACTGAACTGAAAAGTTTTAGCTACTTTTATTAACTAACATTTATAAATGAAACATATCGCTCATTGCTAGTTCATGTTAGTTAACACTTATGTGTGTAACATAGGGAAGTCGTGGCCTAATGGTTAGAGAGTCGGACTCGTAACCCAAAGGTTGTGGGTTCAAGTCTTGTACCGGTGGGGGGAGTGAATGTACAGCACTCTCTTCCACCTTCAATACCACGACTGAGGTGCCCTTGAGCAAAGACCGAACCCCAGGCATTAGGGTTAATTTGATCAACCCTAAGCCCAGGCATAGCTGAGCCCGGAGCCCACTGCTCCGGCTGTGTGTTCATGGTGTGTGTGTGCACTTACACTCTAAAAAATGAGTGTTTTTATTCATTTTACAGCAGTTGGGTTACCCAGAAGTTAAAGTTAATTTAACCCAACCGTTTGTCCCTATTTTACCCAGCACTGGGTTGAATTTAACCCAGCATTTTTTAGAGTGTAGGATGGGATAAATGCAGAGCACTAATTCCGAGTATGGGTCACCATACGAGTTTACCCCATCAAGACCTTCATAAGTTAGATTTTTTTCTAAATTAAAGACTTGATCAACATGTGGAAAACTAGAACTTCTGCTTAGCTGAAGATGTGAGAGACTGAGAGAGAGAAAGTTAATAAAAATCTTTTGACCAATTGGCTGAGCATTCTCATTCTGAACATTAGTCATCTGGTGTATCAGACTCATTTCTATACAGATTCGAAAACAGTAAAGAAATAAAAATAACATTTTCAGGGTCACAGAAAACAAAAAAGTCTCTCTTTTGATGATCTGCCATTTCAGTCAATTTAACTTTGTTTTGGGAGTTTGTGGGCTGCTACTTACCTGTAAATCATTGAACTGCTCTCTTTTCACAGCTTTCTCTCACTCTTTAAAGGAGTAGTTCACTTCCAGAATAAAAATAGTTGACTCACTCCCATGTCATCCAAGATGTGTATGTCTTTCTTTTGCGTATGTCGCAAAGAAAATTAAGGTTTTTGAGGAAAACATTCCAGGACTTTTAATGGACTTCAATGGTGGCCAACGGGCTGAAGGTCCAAATTGCAGTTTCAATACAGCTCAACTCAACGTGCGAACGTGCAAAGTCAAACGCCCATTACAAAAAAAGGTAAAACAACGATTTCGGATGATTTTGAAGTTGGAGGAGAAAATGAGATGGAGTTTTTCGACCTACCCTTTTTGAAATGGAGTACACAGACGAAGAGCTAACCGCGAACCATTGTGATTACATAATGCATGAAGTTGTAAACACGCATCGCAGAGCTAGTGCAAGACATGCATTTGTGGTTAAAAAGTATGTACATTTTAATTTTTTTGAGAAAATGACAGATCGTTTCACTTGATAAGGCCATTTTTCCTTGGCTGGGAGCCCTTTGAAGGTGCACTGAAACTGCATTGAAGTCAATTATATGGAGAAAAGTCCTGGAATGTTTTCCTCAAAAACCTTCATCTCTTTGCGACTGAAGAAAGAAAGACATGAACATCTTGGATGAGTAAATTATCAGGAAATGTTTATTCTGGAAGTGAACTAATCCTTTAACCTTCTCTCAATTCTGCCCATACAATCCCAGGGTGCAGTTTGAGATGTGGGACTCTGATGACCCTGTGCCCCGAGTGGAGCTGCTGAAAAAGGTCAAAGGTTGCGAAGGAATACTGTGTGTGCTCACAGAGAAGATTGACACACAACTATTGAATGCTGCAGGTTAGCTTGCGATGCATGATCATCAGTAGGTTGAAATAAATCAGGACAAATGCAGTGACGTATTGAATGCATGTCTCAATAATGCAGGTCCAAATCTAAAAGCTGTCAGCACTATGTCAGTGGGCTTTGATCATCTTTCTCTGGATGAGCTCAAGAAAAGGTCAGTTGCATGAGTAAAATTTAGCTGTGAATTTCTTATGTGTCTTGATGACCTGGCTTGTGTGTTTCCCAGGGGAATCCGTGTAGGATATACTCCGGATGTTCTGACTGATTGTGTTGCTGAATTGACAGTTGCCCTATTACTCGCTACGTCCAGAAGACTCATTGAGGCCACACATGAGGCTAAAACGTACTAATAACCATCAAAATTTACACGTTTGCTAGCTAATCATGCACTGATGCATACTGATTTATACTTGTGTTTAGAGGTGGCTGGGGAACATGGAGAACTTTATGGCTGTGTGGTCATGAACTAGCAAACAGCACAGTTGGCATCTTGGGACTTGGGAGGATTGGTAAGGAGATGGATGGGAATATGACTCTTTATCGTTTCTGAATCATTTATTTGGTGGGGATCATAATATGTCGTGTGTGTAGGTGTGGCTATCGCCGAGCGTCTGAAGCCGTTTAAGGTGAAAAAGTTCATCTACACAGATGTGGCGCCGAGACCTGAGCTCGCAAATATGATAGAGGCCGAATATGGTGGGAAAATCTCAGAAAACTTCACAGAACCTTCATGACAGTTGGAGTTGCAAGGTAGCGAACAAATGAACTGTGTGTCTGTGTGTGTGTGTGTTTTAGTCTCTTTAGATGAGTTGGCCAAACAGTCTGATTTCCTGGCCATATGCTGTGCTCTGACTCCAGAGACTCATGGCATCTGCAATTGGAATCTCTTCTCCAAGATGAAGAAAAACGCCATCTTCATCAACACAAGCAGGTAGCACGAAGACATTCTTTCCAGTGTTATTTATATAACATTCTAGTATATATTAAAGCAGCACTATGTAACTTTTTTTCACTGAAAAAAAAAAACAAGCAGCAAACGTCATGTTTATAACCTGTTTATACCATTTACCTCAATTGAACCACAGTACACTAGTGTCTCTCGGCACTTCACTGCATGATTCTGTTTGTGTTGCTATTGTAAAGAGGAGGAGTGGTTAATCAGGAGGATCTGTATGAAGCCCTGTCTACTGGTCTGATCGCTGGAGCCGGGCTGGATGTCACCACACCTGAACCGCTGCCCACACACCATCCTCTTTACACACTCAAAAACTGCGGTAAGCATGCACATGTGTTCATGCATTTTATTAAAGCATTTGGCAGGTGTTTTCTGATAAAAATCTAGTATTCTGTGTCCATGTTTGAATTTGCAGTGATTCTTCCCCACATTGCCAGTGCTTCCTACATGACACGGAACTCCATGTCTGCTCTTGCCGCCAACAACCTGCTGGCTGGACTCAGAGGAGAACCCATGCCTAAAGAACTCAAGCTGTAGAACTAGACAACCAAATTGAAAATTCTGAAAACAAATTTTTTTTTTTTAATGGGACACAGAGAATTTTCCATACGAGAACAGCTCATAGAGACCTGTCCAAAGCCTTAAAAAGTCAAATGAACTATTTACATGTTAAAGCCAATAACCAATAAATAGCCAATCTATAATTTTGAATTAACAAAATAATCATTTTCAATGTTACAAGTGAATTTTTAGCATAACATTATAACGGATATGCATTTTGAGTTTTGCTAAAGATTACTTTTAACAGCGTTCTTGAATATGAATAAGAAATATTGACCGATACCAATAATAAAAAAAGTATAATATTGGCCGTGCATCCCTACATAAAATATATAAAAGGAATCTATAAATGTCAGAATTACAACATATATGCCAAACAAACGAAAAGCAAATTGGACTACATGGACTGTAGCTTGGGTTAAAAAAAGCATATGGCTTAAGTATATAGTGGCAGAATTGTCTTTTTTTAGATGAACTGTTCCTTTAAAAGAACAACAATGCTGAACCCACGTTTGTGTTGTAACATCAAAAGCCCAGTGTTTGTGAGCACACAGGCAAGGTTCACAGTCTGAGATCAATCATCTACAAAGAGCAAACTCAGCAAACACCAGTCATATCCATGCAAGTCTTTCAGTCCTTAAATATGTTGCCAGTTTGGAACTCTTTAGTCATCCCTTTTCAAATAAGACAAATACATAAATACATGAATGAAAAGACAGACTGAATGAATAGCATTCTTCATGATTTTATTCACTTAATTATTCTTTAAACCAGTAGGAAAAAAATGAGTGCTCTAGTGCGATTAATAGCCATTACACAGACTCGCATTAATTCCTTCACTTTTGGCATCTCTAGATCTGAGAATCATAGTACAAAAAATAATAATAATAAAAGAAAATCACATAAGGCAGTTGGCATTGTGATTCAGGTCATTTAAAGAAAAAGTCCTGTATGATTAGTTACGTTTAACACATATGCACTTACATTTAAGGTCAACTGCTGTTTGACAATTAATGAGTAAATTGAGAGTTCAAACATGTTTCGGATTTCTGATATGCCCAGTATATTTTGCTGATTATATTTGGAATGTTGTAACAGAACCATTTCATGAACACTCAAGCGTCAACATTCATGTAAAAAAAACACTCAGGCACAGGCACAATAAATAATAAAGTACAATAATTTAGACTTATATGTCTCCATTTTATTTTGGATGAATTTATAGTCTTTGATAAGGGGGTAGGTTATAATTTTTCATATTCAGAATCTTTAAGTCCATCCAATCTAACAAGATTTCAAACAGGGGCAATATTTACCATAAAGGCAAAAGCATTACTACAGTCAAATAAAAGATGGCAGTAACAGCTTATTTACAGGTTGGAATGTTAATAAAAGCAGCTTCTAAATCTTAACAGTTATACTTCGTTTGAGTATTTAAGGACTCCTCTCAGTACAGCATCAAACACATCACAGAAGACAACACAAAGTATTACGACAAGACTGTTATATTACCCCTAACAGTATCCATAAACAACCACTAATACAATGACTGAACATCTATTTTCATTTACAGCAAATTACGGTTCGTTTTTAAAATTAATTTTGATAAGTATGTATTACTCCACAACCCATAAAACATTATAGCCTTAAAGACTGAAGGTGCAATTTTTACATAATGGGTTTCTCTCTGTGCACTGGAAGGTCAAAAGAGGCACATGAATTTAACAGCCTTTTCTAAAGTGACTACCTCACCAATAGCTACCACTCAAATTCATCAATATGAATTTAATCAGTAAGCAAGTGCTTTAAGAAACGCTAATATGGAAATTGTACCCATAAACATCGTAGTCTACCATTCTGTCGGTGCTAATATCAGTTCTGTCATAACTCTCGGAGAGCATGGTAATATACATGACAATGTTATTTAGTTTGGTCTTGGCGGATTAGATCTGCTACGCTGCCGCGGTGGCAGAGAAAATACCAAGACTTGCTACTGCCAATACATTCACAGATATGTTGCTGTGAGCATGTAAGAAATACTGCTGCTGCTGCATTTATAATATATATATAAAAATAACCCCTCAGCAGATCTATACAGGTGGAGCTGGGGAAGGTGGAGGGTTTCTGAAGTGCGCTGCAACTGCTACAGCAAGCACTAGCCCAGTATTTGAATGTTGAGTAGCAAGCTCATTGGCTGCTGATTCGAAAAGGAACCAATCTGCTGTGCCATGTGAATAATTATGTGATTATATCAGATTGAGTTGGAACCTATTGGCCTGCACCACCTAGAGTTTAATGACAGAACTTTGTATTTTCAGCCACAGAGGCATCAATGTAAGCTTTACCAGAAGCAAAACAGAGGACGTTCTGAGAATGTCAGGCTGAATGTCCTTCTATGCAGTGCTCTGTTTATGATTTCTATCTGCAAATCCAAATACAACAGAAACAGGTACAAATACACAGTGCTTTAGTAAGAACATTTACCTCTTCTGTGCAAAAAGGAATATATTTTAAATGTCTCGCCGCATGAATATTTTCAAGAGTACAACAGAATGATTACGGTCCATAGAAAACACCACAGTGTGTTTAATCATTAGGTGTTGTCAATGTCAACAATGTCAATTCTGCTGTATTTCCACATATGGTCAAAATTGGTTTTATAACAGAAAGCTGTTATAAGATAAGCTGCTTTTTTCTTTTTTTTTTTTTTACTTCTAACAGTAAAGGTGTAACAGTAGTGATTCTGGTAGGCTAGTCATCTGCATATTAGCGGTGTTCCAAAACCTAGCAAGCTGACAACCTAGATAGCATTTTAAGGCATCATAGGGATATTCTCTTGATGTGAAGACTGAACCATAAGGAATTTGGTGCTGGCCAAATTCTAAAGCAGCATCACATGTATCCCGCACAATGAAGGCAATACTAGAATGCATTGTGCCAAGCTCAGTGGGAAAAAAAGGCATTCAAAATGGATGATAATAAATACACTTAACGTACTGATTAAAAATATTTTAAAAACTGTATTTACCACAAAACAGTGTGTAATCACACTGTTAGCGTAGCAACATGCTAACATCAAACCAAATACTTGAGTGGGAGAAAGTGCAATTAGAAATATGGTGAAATAAGTCCCAACTTCTAAATAAAAGAGCCAATCGCCAAGTTGTCACAGAAAGAGTCAGTATCCCGACACAACCTTAATATAAGCTTTTTGAGTGTAACAAAAAACATTTATGGGACAGTTCATGTCAGATTTTGTTGCCGATTTGAAATGTTATGTGGCAAGTTTTGAGATTTAATTTCACTATTCAAGTACATAGGATTTAGACTTGGATGCCAAAAATAGCTGGCCATGGACATTCCTTGAAATTGACTTTGTGTCAAACTCCTTTGCAATCAACTGTAAGTTATACAGAGCCCCTAAAAGGACATGGTGATGGGAAAAATTAGATGGGAGGGAAAATTATATTTTAAAGCTTTTGTTGTACGTGCAAATGCAAGGAACAAAAGTTTCACAAGCGAAAGCAACAGCATTGAAATAAGCACTTTGTGTGGCATGCAGAGCAACTGCCTATGTTCCTTCCACATGTTCCAATGTGAAGTTTCAGTTCAGTTCTAAGGAGGCAGCTCACTCGGTTTTGGAACAGAGCTTAAAGCAGTGGTTCTTAACCATTTTGACTCCAAGGACCCCCTTTTGCTGGAGATTTAGCTGGATACTTATATCATAATAAAACAAATGAAGCCAAAAATATGATGTTAGTTTAATGTTGCACATCTTCAAGTGTTTTTAACATTTTAATCAAGATCATGTTAATATAACTAAATTTAAATACCCTTAAGACTTACTAGAAGTTTGCAAGATGCCACCAAGTGGGGCCCTTGGTTGAGAACCACTGACCTAAAGGTGCACCTAAATGAAAAATGACCAACTCTCACTTTTTGAAGCATCAGAAGTTAAAATACATCAACAGTACACAGCTGACAATACAATTCTGACTTCGAAGTGTCTATTATCATGACATTTGATTCAGCTACTAAGGTTCTGTCGGACATCTGCTTGCAACACTTAAAGCAGACATCTCCATCTCTGTATTCTATTAAAAACATCTCACAGTGACACTTAAAGAGATAGTCCACCCAAAAATGAAAATTCTGTTATCGTTTACTCACTCGCATGTCGTTCCAAACCTGTATGACTTACTTGCTTTTGCAGAACACAAATTACTTTTTTTTAGATGAACATTAACAATATTCTGAAGACTGATTCAACTAAATTTGTCCATAAAAAACACCTGACCCCACTGACGTTTACTGTATGAACAACAACATCAACCCAAAGAACATGTAAACACTTTAATTTTAAGTCACACAAGTTTAGAATAACATTTCTGGGTGAACTATCCCTTCAATTTGTACCATCAATGGCATGTTAACAATGTCATGAAACACCTAAAAAAGGTCCTATAGCTACTATAACAGTGGATGTGAGATCATGGTGTACAGATCTTCCCATTCAGTAGAGTAAGAACAGTCAGAACCTAATGGGTCTAACTAACTGGTCATCCTTGTATGGCATCTTTGAAGTGCCTGCGATTGCGCTGAATTAGAGCAGGGCGTTAGACATATCGCTGCTCTGCCATCGTAAGCAGGTTGTTTTTGAGTGCTTGTACAAGTGACTGGACTGACTAAAGCGCTTGCCGCATTTCAGACAGGCGTACGGGCGCTCTCCCGTATGCACTCGGATGTGTTTCTTGCAGTCCGTCAGAGTGAGGAACGTCTTACAGCAGATCTTGCAGGCGTACTTCCTGGCGCCTTCAACCACTAGCACGTTGTGCTCGGAAAGTGCCTTTTTACATTTCGACAGAACATCTGCAGAGGCTCTTGTCAACTGGGGGAGCGGGTTCAAGTTTGAGTTGCCGCCGTTTTGACCTACGGTGACGGAACCCTCAAAGTTGACTCCATTGAGAAGCATTGAGGAGGAAGAGGACGAGGAGGCAACGTCAAATTGCTGAGGGCTGTCTGTAAGTGTTGAAGCACCTTTGGGAGCGATGCGCCGGTATGCTTGGCACCCTCCGGCGCCACCCCTGGATGAACGAGGGAAGGCCTGTAATCCCAAAATGTTTCGCTGGAACTCAAGCGCGAGCTGGTCCACCGATCCACCACGGGACGTTGCTAATGAAGAGGATGATGCTATTCCATCATACAGTGGTCGCAGAAAAAGTGACTCTGGCTGCAGGTCAGAGCAGATCTGTGCATCGCCCGGAAGGAGCTGCAGAGAGGAAGATGAAGTGTTGATGGAATCGGTTGGGAGGAAGAAGCGAGCAGGATCGTGGTCTGCTTGAAACTCTCCGGTTGTAGTGTTGGGAATATTGTCAACACTATTAGCAAGATTAGATGATGCCCCTCTGCCAGCAAAGGCCTTCGCGCTGAGGAAACTGGAGATATGCAATCCGGAGGAGGACTCCAGAGCGTCACTGCAGGAGAGCGCCTCTCCTCTTCCTCCTGCTGCTCCTAAGCCTTTGTTTCCTTTAATCAGCAGCTCAGAGCTGGGCTGGGGATCGGAGTAGCTGCGCTCACTGCCCTCTGGACTCAGCTCCAGCTTTTCTCCAACCTGCTCCACCTGAGGAAACATCACAAGTATTTACAAAGTTTAGTAACACTCCCATGCAACTCATTTCTGCATAGGCAATACGTGTAAGTATGGGTCTAGTAGAATGGCTAAAAACTGAAATCTCTAAAACTGCCAATAATAGTTTCAATTATATATTTTGAACCAGCAACAAAATGAAACAGCAAATGTATTGTAAATGTAGCTACTTTTGTACAAAAAAAGTAAAAATCTAGCAAATCACAAGCAAAACTGTAAAAAAAACTGGGTCGTTAACATTTTTGTAACATTTTTAAAAGACGTCTCTATGCTCACCAAGACTACGTTTGATCATAAATAGTCAAAAACAGAAATATTGTGAAATATTATTAAAATTCAACATAACTTTTAATATATTTTAAAATGTATTTTAGTCTAATAAATGTCAAATCATTCTATATGTTGATTTGGAGCTCAAGAATTTTATCAATGTTGAAAACAGTTGTGCTGATTATTATTATTATTTTGGAAAATAAGGACTCTTTTAAGATACTTTATTAAGCACAAAATTCAAAAGAACACCATTTTTGAATAGAATTGTTTTGTAACAATGTAAAGGTCTTTACTGTGACTTTTGATCAATTTAATGTCTCCTTGCAGAATAATCAAAAAAAATCTTACTGACCTCAAACTTTTGAACAGTAGTGCACATGTTTTTAACATCAAAAAATGAAAATAATAATCAATGAACGAGTCAATCTTGATTATGATCATTAATACAGCATTGCCTCTTGAAAATTCTTCTACTTTTCCAAAACGCAGAGGCATGCAGTTTGGGACAATTTTGGTAGCAAAATACTAACTTACCAGGGACAATCTGCCGAAACACTCACAAATCAGGTGGACCTAAAATCCAGTAACTAAATACATCCGTTACAGTCCTACTAGCTTAATATCAAAAACAATTACCTGGTCACTCCCTTCTGCCTGAGACGTAACATCGCTAGTCTCATCAACAGCCTCAGGTGAACTCAGTGGCTCACTCTTCACCACGACCTGCATGTGCTGCTGCTGCTCCTCTTCTTCCTCACCTCCATTCTTTATCTTCATCCCTTCGCTATGGTGATGGCTCGCATCCGGGTATTCCTCTTTACGTGGCAACAGCAGCGTTTTTTCCGGTCCTGCTCCCCTCCCTCCATCTGACTGAGTGGGAAGCTGCATGTCTTCATGGGCCAGTCCCCTTCGATACTCATCTTGCTCTAGTAAACCTCCATCATGCCCCGGAATGACCCCAGCGACGACCTCATCCATTATTTTACCGTGAGAATCGGGAGACAGAAGCTCCTCTCCACCCACACGCCCCTCCACCTGCGAGGAGAGGCGCGGCCTCCCCCGTTCCGAAGCGATCAGGGACAAGGGCTGTTTGCGCTTCAGGAAACGGCGTGTCGGGTGAGAACCGTGCTGATCCACCAACCCGCTAGCGCACGCTGAACCCGTTCTCCTCCCGGTCCCTGTTCCCCCATCTTCAGCCCCACTCAGGGCAGAACTGACCAGGCTCAGGCCGAGCTGTTGCAGCAGAAATGAGCGCTGGAGATGAGAGTTGGCAGCTGCTGCTGCTGCTGCTTGTTGCGGCTGACCACCACGGTCTGCCGGGGGAGACATGGGTAGAGTGCGAGTTGTAAGGTAGTGCTTACAGGCTTTCACCACAGTGTTTAGATGCAGATGAGAAGCGGCCAGCAAGACATCCATGACGTTACTCTCTCCTAGCATCAGTGTGGACGTGTACATCATGTCCATCAGTGCAGCAAACGCTTCAGCCGTCACCACTTCCGAGTCCAGATGGATCATCCTGGTACTGGCGTCTCCCTCGGCAGCAGTAAACAGTGCTCGGAAATGTGTACTGCAGGCGGACAGCACAGCACGGTGGGCCTTGAAATGACGGCTGCCAACCATGATCACACAGTCACACAGCTGTCCATGCAGCCGCTGGTAGTTCAGCTGCTGGAAGATCTGCTCAAAATGTCCTGGGAAATCCATGACCTGAAGACAAATGGAGAAAAGATGACTAAGATGAGGAAATATTTAAAGCCCAAACAATACAGACTAGACATAATTCAGCCACATAGTGTATACAAAATCGAAATTGTATATATATAAACAATATACACATCTGCATATCGAAGTGCAAAACATTTGAGTCAAAACTCTAGTCTGAAGTTAATATATAATTTACATCCTTTTCAAACATAAAGTCATTAGTTAACACAATAAATCCCCATATGTAAGTTACTTCCAAAAATAAAACAAAAAACGAGTTTTATGTAAAGCTTGTATGGGTGTCATATTTACACACATTGTATGTCTTAACAATAAAAACAGGAAAACGAAAACAAAATGTGCATATGAGAGTGAACTGACAGCAGTTCTTTGTTTAACTGAGCAATACATTAAGCGAGTAGTTATGTTGGCTACTCTGCTAGCCCAGTTCTCTCACATAGTCCTGAAACACACCTACTTTACACGTCTATCTCATGCGTCTTCAGAGAGTCCGGGTTTGTCCGCTTAAACCATCCAGAAATACATGCAAAAATCTGTCCATGACAGTTAGTCGAGGCACTGGCCTGTGGAGTCACACATACACACTAGAGACGGTGGGTCACGGGAAACAGCATCAGCTGCTCAGACGCGTCCGCCAATCTGACTGGAAGCGTCGAGAAAACCAATCCATTCCGCCACCTACTGTACTGGAGAGTCTGTCAATAACGCTCGAGTGCATTGCAATTAAAGGATAGTTTGTCAAAAAGTGAATACTCGGTGATCATTTACATCATTTGCCCTCATGTCGTTCCAAGCCTGTATAACTTACTGTCTTCTGTAGAGCACAAAAGAAAATTCAAAATAAACAAAGAGACAAAGGCGTAGTTTGATGACGCCGTGACTGAGTGTGGAATCATGGGAGTTGTAGTCTTCATCCCCACAGCTGATGCAATCCGACGGGATTCGGGCAGAAATCATGTTCATGGATGAGCTAATGATTTATTAACGTAGTAGAATGAAGCAGGGTGAGGCTGAAAGCTGTCGAAGCGAAACGAGGCACACGGCTTCCGGAGCTTTTATTATGCCACAGTCGACCACTTCCGCTTCTTCAGGTCGTGCGTATGTGGGGTAAAGCAGCGTTGTTTTATCATACTAGATACGTTTGAAAGTTCTGTTATAATGCTACTCTGTGCGGTCGTCACCTGTCTAATAAAACGCATAACATATCAAAGCGTCTTTGGCATTTCCATGTTTTCTACAAAACAAAACCGGAAATCGAGGGGTTTTGACGTCATTGGCAGGCGACACAATGACACTATGGACACGCTCCGTGTCACTAGTTAAAATTGCTTATTTCTCTGGATTTAAACATTCTTCGAAACATTTGGGATAATGTAAGTACACAAGGCAGCAAAATATATAACACTGTTCTAGTGGTTTTTGGATATGGATATTATTTTTGGATATTGTGCCTTTAGGTAAGAATTAAAGGGGTCATATGATGCGATTTAAATTTTTCCTTTCTCTTTGGAGTGTTACAAGAGAAAGGTGTAAAGATCTGTAAAGTTGCAAAAACTAAAGTCTCAAATCCAAAGAGATATTCTTTATAAAAGTTAAGAGCCAGCCACACCTACCTAAAACGGCTCGTTCTAACACGCCCCCACATGTCTATGTCACGATGTGGGAAGATTTGCATAACGGCGCCCAAATGTTCACGCAAAGAAAGAAGGCGTAACTTTTATTCTCGCTGTAGTATTGTTGTTGCTGCCGTCATGTCGTGAAGGCGCTGTGTGCTTCGTTGTGAAAGTGAAACTACTTTGTTTGGTCTTCCAAAAGAGGACGATATCGCTTCATCATGCCTGGAGCTGATCCGTGCTGGTCGCTGAGGAAATACATCAACTTCGTGCTGTGGATCACCGGATCGGCTTTCACCGGACGAAGCGGAGTCCAGCCCGGGGTCGTCACGTGTGGTTGCTGCAAGCCTGCCGGACGCTCCTTCGTCGAATCTGCCAGCTGTGCCGTTCTCAAGCTCACCTGCCTCTGCTCACTCAAGCCGCCCTCCGCATACTCTAGGCCGCCCGCCGCCGCTCACTGTAGGCCGCCGTGTGACGCTGTGTTTCGTTGTGAAAGCGAAACTACTTTGTTTGGGTTCCAAAAGAGGACACGACTAGAAATCAGTGGTTAAGTTGTATTTACGACACTGTTCCAGAACACTTCAACCCAAATATTCAGATGTGTGCCGCACATTTTATGGAGGACTCTTTCCTGATCCTGGGAGAGTAGACTACAATGCCGGCTGTCCTGACTCAAAGACTGTAAGTACGTTTTTTATATTTAAAGAATTTGCCACTGACGATTCAAACGCGAATTTTGAGAATTGGACGATTCTGAGCAGTGTAGAGTAGCACTTGTAGTTTGTCTCTGATCACAAATGCAGACATGGTTTTATGTTTACGCGGCGCGATGCAACGCAAGCGTAAAAAGACGGTATAAGTCATTATAATTCGTAATTATGTCCCCACTGGATGCAACAAATGCCTCGTTTGTAATGGGTTTTAATGTTTTTGTCTCGTCGCTCCGGCCGGGACAAGGCATCACAATATGGTAAGGGGCGTAACATTTCTGTCACACGCTTGAGGTATTCGGCCAATCACAACGCACTGGATAGCTGGCCAATCACAGCACACCTCGCTTTTCAGACCGATGAGCTTTGGAAAAATCGACGCGTTTCAGAAAGGCGGGGCATAGAGGAGAAACAATAATGTACAATATGTGGAAAATAATGTGTTTTTAACCTTAAACCGCATAAATACATTTCATTACACCAAATACACAAAATAATGTTCTTTTTAGCAACATCATATGACCCCTTTAAATTTCTTGAGTATCAAAAGAACACGTACATTTTATAAGCATCTCCTTGTTTTCATAGTCTGTGTTAGGATATGTAATTATGAACATTAACAAACATTAAACCAATTGTTCACCCAAAAAAAAGAAAAGCTGTCATCATCATTTACTCATCCTAATGTTCTGTATTCAAATACAAAATCGTTACAAATGTCTTCTTCTGCATAACATAAATTTATCTTGGTATTAATCTTTACCCCTCCAATGAATTAGAATAGAAGTATAATATATATATAATATAATTTCTACAATTAATCCAAAATGCCGCTGCAAGATTAATCTTTAATGAGCCGAAAAGAACGCATGCCATGCCTCTGATCATCAATTTGCACTGGCTACCAGTAACTGACTGGTAGCAACCACAAATGGCTGCAATATAACAAAGAGTGAAACATTTAAGGGGGTCTGAATACTTTCCGTACCCACTGTATATATTGTTGCTCTTTTGTTAGTTTTGACTGCTTGTATTGTCCTCATTTGTAAGTCGCTTTGGATAAAAGCGTCTGCTAAATGACTAAATGTAAATGTAATATTAGAAACTGGTAGCACAAATCTACTTCCAAAAAACATGCAAGTACAGTAGTGAAGTTTGAACTTCATACACCTCCCTAACAAAATATGATTAGTGCACATAAGTGAATGAGACCAATTTGTTTCACTGATTGTCCACGAATGAATAACAAAGATATAGGACTTTAACTCTATATACGGTTGCTATCATAATCTAATATCAACCCGGACCATGAAAAAGAAGATACAACTACAAAATGCAGTTATCAAATTCTTGACAATTTATTCATCACTAGTTCAGTTCTTTGCAACATCCTATTGTCACAGACAAGATACCAAACTGCATTCAACCATACATGTAAACCATGCACAGAACAGACCAAAAGAAAAACAAGATTACATCTGTTAGCCTCAAAAGAGACAAAACCTTAGTGTTCAAATTTCAACCTCGACAAAAAAATTATAAAAAAGCAAGGCAATTTTACATTTACTTTCAGTACAGAAATACACTAGAGACATGTAAAACAGGCTTGTTTCAATCCGAAATGCAGCTTTTAAGTATATACTCAATGAAGGTATCAGCACACTGCATTCTTGATGTAATACTGACTGATCAATCCCAAAAATTCAGAACAGGCCACTTTCAGATCTTTTACTTGAGGTAGAATATTCTTTGAAAATATCAAAAATAATCATCTTTCTCTAGGTCTTTAAAGTGGAACAATTTAAAAAAAAAAAAAAGTCTAATTTATTTTATTTCTAGTGTCACAAACCTGGGGTTCTATTGCTGTGACACTTATCTTTCAGTGCAATAAACCACAGAAAGAAACAAAGCATTCACAAGTAAAAGTGTGCGTGTGCTTTAGTAAGCCTTTGACACAATAGTAGCACCAGATTAATACTGTAATCCACAATCTGTGGACTGACCAGTGATTAACAGTAACAGTTTAATATCACGCCCAATCTACCTCTTCCCCATTCTGTAAACGTTCTCTCATCTTTCTGAGATTAAAGCATACACATTCGTAACGTACACACACATTTTGAAATAATATCTAAAAAGCCATTGTCTGGAGATTATGGAATATGATAAAAACTTAAATTGCAGATTGAATTAAATTTAAGATCACCCAGGGCTAGAAAACTACGAAAACTGATTGATTGAATCAAATTCCAACAAAAGGAAGTAAAAGCTGTTGTGACTTACATCGTCTTTGAGGACAAAACTGATGCTTTTCTTGAATAAAATTTCAGGCATTCATTTAAAGTATCCTTTAAAATGGTTTCAGAGCCGTGTTCTAGAGCCAAACGGTTGGAATGTACGATTTTAAAGGGACGATTCACCCAAAAAAGAAAATCCTGTCATTTTATATTCACTCTTATGTTGTGTTTCAAACTTATATTACGGAGTTTTTTCTGTGGAACAAAAAATGAAAAAATTGTCAAAAAAAAAAAAAGGGTTCAAAACGAGTCTTCACTTAAGAAGACAGAATATAATAATTGTATTTTAATTAAGATTTTTTTTTGGCATTTTGTAGCAGCCCCTGTTGTCTTCTACTTTTATTATATGGAAAAGAGTGGCCAAGATACTTTTTTAAAAAAAGAAGAAAGTCCGTCTTGCAAATTTGGAACAACATGAGTAAATATGGCAGAATTTTTATTTTTTGGAGGAAATAATTCTTCCAAGATCATCCAGCTACAAAATTTGGCTCCTGCTGTAAACTAATGTCCTTCACAGAGAGGCTATACTTTTTATAGATATGCTTTCATCCTTAATGAACTACACTATTGTGCATTCAAACACAGTGCTCAGAGATCCTTAATAGATGCTTTTTCAAATTCTTGCTCTTAGTGATGTTTTCTATCGATAACATTTATGGTCTCCAGACTTGCCTTTCATATAAGACTTGAGATAAAACAAGAAGAGCATTAACAAGTGTCCCAATGTGGTGCATGATTCAGCCTATAGACAGTTAGATGCACAGACGTACGAACATACATACACAGAAAAGACTGTCAGCTGGACAAACGAGGCATTCTGATTGGCATATTAAGGCTGGGTGTAGGCTCCGAATGGTTGTCGAGCACAGTGCATCATGATTGGTGTGGTCATCTGATAGTGATCAGATCCTTGCTGGTCCATGCAGAACAGGAACACATTCTGATTGGTCCTTAAAGTGAAATAAATCTTGCTTGGTCTATTTAAAGAAGGATCTGGGCCACGTAGGGCGAGTGTGTGCTGGCCACTGCGGCAAGCAACGGAATGTCACTGGACTCAATCCTGAAAAAAAAGAAATAGATAAATGCATACATTTGCACGTTTCTTCTCACACTTACTGCCACAATTACCTAAAAGTCAAAATTACCTTTTTTATTTTTATTCTGATGTAAACTCAGAATTCAGAGAAAGTCTGATTTTTCAGAAAAATTTTGAATTGTGAGAAGAAAGTTAGAATTGCGAGATGTAAACTCAGAATTGCAAGAATTCGGTTACGAATTTCTTTTTTATTTTTTTTATTCTATGGCAGAAACAGGCTGCCGTAATAACAGTGGATAGCTATACACACGCATTATCACCTAATTTTGGACACGCTTACCAAACTTACACCTGAACTCACCAAACTTAGTGTGAGAAACGAAACAGAAGCCTTATTAGAAGTTAGTGTACCATCAGAATGATTTTGATATTTCATGGTAAAGAAATGTACACTGTAGGATCAGAGTCAGAGTAAGTAAGTAGCGTGATCTTACCCCAGTGCCAGCCCCAGTTCTTTTACATGGACCCTGGTTTGTCCTCTCAGATATTCTGCTAAGGATCGACTCTTAAAATACACCTCCTGTAACCGGTCTTCCAGATGCATCACACACTGAGATGATGTTTACACACACACACACACACACACACACACACACACACACACACACACACAAACACACACAAACAAAAGAAATCAGAATCTGATTTTAATTATATTTTAATATATTTTAAAATGCAATTTATTTTTTGTGATGGCAAAGCTGAATTTTCAGAAGCCAGTAATGCCGTTAATTCTTCAGAAATCATTCTAATATGCTGATTTGCTGCTCAAGAAACAATTATAATTTTTTTATCAATGTTGAAAACAATTGTGCTGCTTAATATTTTGTGGAAACTGCATGTGATACTTTTTTCAAGATTCTTTGATGAATAGAAAGTAGTTTTTGTATCAATGTAAAAGACCTTACCATCAATTTGAATCAATTTAACACACCCTTGCTGAATAAAAGTATCAATTTCTTTAAAAAATCTTATAGACCCCAAACTTTTAGTGTAGATAACCATACTTAACACTGCATTGTAAATATGCTTGCATGTGTCTGTTAAGGATACTTACTAGTGCTGTGTTCAAAATATCGATACGACGATATATCGTCACAGATATTTGACGATACGAGTATCGATACAGCTGGCCCTGTATCATTGCACACGCAAAAGAGAAGGTCTGCACACATCCAAAAACGTATTTTAAATGCAAAATTGATTTCCGTGCGCTCGAAATACTTTTTTCTTTGCGAAATGAACATTTTCTCCACAAAACTCAAAATCGCGCACGTGCAAAATGCACTTTTGTGCACTCAAAATATGATCTTTTGCGCACAGAATTGTGGCAGAAATGTAAGCCCATACATGTACGGCTAGAGTCGCTTTGAACTCATGCATCTTCGGAAGCGGAGCTGCACGGAAAGTTACAAAAAATGTTGTGCACACCGCCACGCGAAACGACGTCGCGCGCACTCAAAGCGAACTTGCTGACGCTCGAGTATAAATCAGTCATAAATTAGCCTTGCGAGTGTGTGCGTTAGATACAGTGAAGACAGCGCGTTAGTTTAGAACTCTTCTAATTTTTTTTTTTATTGTAGAGAGTGTGTTAATTTGTGCAATGATAACCTACCAGCAATGTAAATTATTTTTTAAACATATTAGAATGAGTACATTACAATATAAATTTATTAGAACAAGTACATTATTATTTATGGGCTTAAAAACAAGATGCAAACAATCAGAATAGTGTACCTGGTGGGGAGTGCACAATGTAAACATGAAACATATGCCATTACCTATATTATACTGTGGTACAGTTATGGAGGCCCTTCATAATGCAGAGGTCAGCTGCCTGCTCTGCCAATAGTTAGAAATGGCACTATAGTAAGCAGTGTTTAATAAACAGCTGTTCTTCTAAATTCTGCTGAGGTGAAATTCAGTGCAGTCATGTATCGTGATATGTACCGTATCGTGGCCTATGTACCGTGATATGTATCGTATCGTGACTTTGCTGGTGATACACAGCCCTAATACTTACAAAGTCGGAGGCGATGTTGAGCGCAAACAGCTGCAGAACTGATGTGATGAGCGTGTGTACGAGGTTGGACACCATCACGTCCCTGCCCAACCGCCCGCCCTCGCACACGCGCCTTTGACTCGTCACCACCTGCACACTCAATCGATCTGTATCCGCCACAATGCACAGAGCCTCGGCCACTGGTTCATCCAGCGCCGGATGCTGCACAAACACAGAGGTACATTCTTCACCCTAATGTAGGCTATTTAATAAGCTAAAAAAATATTTTCATTACATTTTGTGAGAAAATTTAAACCTTAAACAAGAAAGCAAATTTAATTACATGTGCAAAACATAAAAACTAAGAGAGCATGCTTATGGCACTCAACATACATGAATCATTTCCTATATGCAGTATTAACTGTAAATGTAATTGTACTTACGAGAACAGTGTGTTCAAGGTCAGCCATGAGGCATTGTTTGAGCCTGAGATCAGAACTGATGCCATGCAAGGCAAAGTCAGGCATGTACTGAGGACAGTACCCACCCAGCAAAGAATGCCCGAAATGATTAACACTGGCTCGACTCTCTACCTGACAACTACATAGAAACAAGCACACTAGGTTAGTGCAGTCCTCGTGGCTCTTTTCACAACAAAGGGCCAAAAGTGCAGAGGGCCGAAAGTAAATACAGCATTAAATTCAATTATATTAGATTACATTTTACATAAAATAATAATAAACTCTCTACATTTCAAAAACAAAACAATGATAAAACAAAAAGGGAATTATAAATGCATGTATGCTTAAATTATTTTTTTCACCATTTTCACCTACTTTGAAATGGGTCATATCATTGAAGAATATCTTATGGCTAAACGTTTTACATTGATGCACAACAAAATAGAAGGTATTGACCATACAAGTACTACAATCAGAAAAGGGAATAAAAACAAAACTTAATCAGAAAAATGACTTTTTGGACTTTTAAATTTTAATTTAAACTATTAAGATCAGACCGAAATGATCAAGGACTTATAATAAACTGATAATAAACGTATGATGCTCGTTTCTAATGTTGGTAGCCTTCAGATGGATATGCAGAGAACCTTACATTTAATGTAATTTTACGGTAAAATTCTGTTACATGCCGTTTTTTTTTTTTTACTGTAAATTTCACCGATTTTTTTTACAGGGCATCCTATTTTCTCATCATAACTGGGTGGGTCAAGTTTTTGAACACTGAATAGGCAACACTGACACGTAGATGTGAACAATAACATGTTCACATGTATTTATCTGTCTGACATTGCAGCTTAGTTTCAATAAATGGTCTTTTTGGACTCTTGGAGAATGTTACGGTATGTTTTCACAGTACAATGACTCCCAAAAGATCAAATATAATTTTATACCTCATCATATGACCCCTTTAAATTAGTAGAGTGTTCATGTTGAAATGAGTTTGCACTTACCTTGGTAGTGGTAACTCGTACTCGTTTTGTTCTGTAGCCCCGTACAGTTCTCGCGGCGATGTTTCCTCATCATCACTGTCACCTAGAGCACTATCTGAGCTCTCCTTCCTCCGTATGTCACTCAAAAGCCTTTGATGCAACTTCCTGTCCAATCCCCGTCCACACCCTGCCCCAGTCAGACCCCCAGCTTGTCCGTCATTCGCTGTCTCACTGGGACTGCCAATGTGAAACTGTACCCGATGCAAAAGAGGACTCTGATTGGCCAAAATGTGCTCTAATCCGCCCCCAACAGAGTCACTGTCTTCTCCAAAACATTCCTGTCCCATTTCTGTAAATTCAGGCCTGACAGCGGTCGATTCCGAGCTGGGGGATGGACTGGTTGAGTTTGTATCAGTCAAAAGTATCTCATGGTTTTGTTCTACTGAGGTGCCCGGAATAGCATTACCCAAGTCAGAGTTCAGTGCTTTCTCACTCGTTCCAATAACGCAAGCAGTAGGCTTTAATGGGTCTGGTTTAGGGGGACATGTTTTTTCAGGGGTGGGATCAGTGGTTTGAGAGGTGCAGGGACTGGCTGGATTGTCCATCTGTCCTTGTGGTTGCACATGTTCCTGCAGGTCTGAGCAGCGAATGAAGTAGGACAGAACATACAAGACTCGCTGTACCAGTTCCCTCTTGCGTCCCACAACCACCGTTCGACACACTCTCACAGGAGAGCCCAAAGCACCATACAGATCACCTAAACAACAACACAAAACTGGGCAATCATTGCAAATGAAAACATATCCTAGACTAGTACTTTAAAGTTTCTTTTTGAAACTTTTGAGACTTTTTGAATGTGAAAGTTCAAAGTCGTCAAGTTAAGTCATTTAAGGAAATGAAATCACAGTAAAAACGAGACTGCAAGTAGACCAGGGGTCTTCAACAGAGGATCTGGCAATTACTGTTTGACCTCAAACTAATTGTCATGAAACAAGTGAAATGTACATTAAACAAAAATACAATATTAAGTTTAAGTTAAGTTCAGCGAAATGTTTCATTCTCCCACATTACAATATAATATTGTATATAAAATATATAAAGTATATTTAATAGTATTTAATTACTAAAATATTTAACATTTAAATATGACTGTACATCATTAATTATTTTATTTAAGCATCAAAGTATATATACACACATATAAATAAGTATAATATATATGTGTATGTGTGTGTATATACATTTTATATAGAATTATATAAAACTTATATTGAATTGCAATTTATGTAGAGAAAAAGGAATTGCTACTATAAATCTGCTTTTCATATTTTTATTGTTTGAGTATTTCTAACTTAAGTGCTAACCAATATGAAGCTGTTTTTGCACTGCTGCCACACTGATGATTCATTTAATATGAATTATTATAATTCTATATTCATTCTCACCTAACTGAGCCCACAGTGGGTTGTACGGGTGAGATTTTGCCAACAGATCCACCGTCTGGGAGGCAGGTTTCTGGCATGCAGATTTGATTGGCGGCAGGCTGCTGGGCATCACCGTGGAAACCCAGGCTAAGTGATGCGTAAGAACAGCAGTAAGGAGAGCTGCGAGAAACCTAGACAAAAATGAAAGGAATAGTTGACGAGTGTCCCATCAGAACTCAACATGATAAGGCAATCAAGAGGAAGTTACTCATGATGACTGACTGCCGCACAGAAAACCTGGCCAATTGTGTTTCCTGACACGCTTAGGGTCAGTGATGGGGATGGAAACAAATAACTGATTTTCCAATTATCCCTTTGATTACACAGTACTAGTAAAAGAACAGGGTTAAAGATTTGAAGTAATATGTTTAGTTGAAAGGTTAAAGATCACTGACTGGCTCTTGGCTCCGTGTTCCATCAGCAAACTCATCTCCTTCAGGAAGCGCTGACACAGTAGGTTTCGCTCGGTACTTTGGGATATCATGGAAAGCCAGACTGGCTCGCTGATGCGGGGAGCCATGTACAGGTTCCACACTGTCATCCTACATCCAACAGAGAACCAGATGAGACTCAAACCCAAGCTCGCACTGACTCGTATCTCTCAAACTTGTAACAATATCCTCTGCACCAAGTTGGTCATGAATCATAAAGGAAGTTTAATACTGTAGGGGGCACCAAGATTCAAAAGAGTTTTAAAGTGGCAGAACAAGAAGCACATTAAAACACTGCTGTAATTTTTTCATTCAAATACCAAGATCACTCCCTTGCTGACTGCTTAAATTCGTCATTATCATTACTGCTACAAAAATAGTCAACTGCAGTTAAAGAGATCATATATGCACAGAGTGTAATGATATCAGCACCTGAATTCTCCCAGTGCTTCCATCACTCGACACAGATAGACCTGCACTCGTTGACTGGACTCTGCTATCCTTCTGCACACAATCATTGCCTGAAAAATAAACCAACAGACAGTTTAAAATCAGGGCTAAAGTTTAAATGTTTAACAAAAAAATAAATTAGGCACATTATAAGTTTGATCCAGGAAGTCACAATCCTCTTCAGCATAAATCTCAATGATCTCAATTTTTATGCAACAGATGACAACAAACTTTTGACAGGATAAGACGGTTTGAGTAAATTCTGAGTAATGACTCTGTGGGCTGACCATACATCCACTTTTTACCGGACATGTCCTGGCCAGGATTTCTAAATTGCCTAAAATATCCAGTTGTGGATTGGTTTGCCTATTGTTTTCATACTTGTTGAAGATAATGACTGAACAGTGGATTTACCAATAGCGTGCATGCATCAGGGTTATTATAGCAAATCAAAACTAAAACCATAAAAACATTGTTACTTGAAATAAATGTTAACTGAAAATATATATATTAAAATCATGAACACATTTTATTTTTAACTGAAATAATTACTGAAAACTATATAGACATATTTAAAAACGACAAATTTACTAAAACTTTGAAATTAACAGCAGAAAATATAGAAATAAAATCTTATTCGAAATATTAAGAAAAACTATAATAGTATCTCAATGATACTAATATAACACTGGCAGGCATTACACATCATTGATCAATCAAGGTGTGCGAGAAGGTGCTCTACAGAGAACTGTCAAAATACGCGTACATATAAATATATGAGTACTATAGTGAGCATGTCACTAGCAAAAAAGAAAAGAAAAGGAGTATGTATGGTCACCCTAGATTCTGCATAAAAGCTGTACTAAAATATGTCTGACCCACCCATATAAACAGAATAAGTTGGCATAATAACCCAGTATCAGTCTAGTTGGTAATTTCCTTTGGTCTATAAAATAATGATTGTTAAAGGGATAGTTCACCCAAAAATGAAAATGTGATGTTTATCTGCTTACCCCCAGGGCATCCAAGATGTAGGTGACTTTGTTTCTTTAGTAGAACACAAACAAAGATTTTTAACTCAAACCGTTGCAGTCTGTCAGTCATATAATGGAAGTGAATGGGAATCCCGGCTTTGAGAGTCAAAAAAACATACACAAACAAAACCAAATTAAACCCTGCGGCTCGTGACGATACATTGATGTGTAAAGACATGAAACGATCGGTCTGTGCAAGAAACTGAACAGTATTTATATAGTTTTTTACCTCCGATTCACCGCAATGTCCGAACTGTCCTGAGCGCGCTCTCAACAGCCGACGCGTGACGCGTCTTCTTCATTGACACTCTATCTACAATCTCAATTAGGAGTGTCAATGGTTCATTTGAGAGATAGGTGGCGGTAATGCACTTATAAGTCTGCGATCCGCCGTAAAGCAAGAAGACGACGACGATGTGTCACGCGCCGGCTGTTGAGAGTTCAGACATTGCAGTGAATCAGAGGTAAAAATGTAGTTTAATTGAGTTTTAGTGTCTTTACACATCAATGTATCATCACGAGCGGCAGGGTTTAATTTGGTTTTGTTTGTGTATGTTTTTTTGACTCTCAAAGCCGTGATTCCCATTCACTTCCATTATATGACTGACAGACTTCAACGGTTCGAGTTAAAAATCTTCATTTGTGATCTACTAAAGAAACAAAGTCACCTACATCTTGGATGCCCCTGGGGGTAAGCCAATAAACATCAAATTTTCATTTTTGCATGAACTATCCCTTTAAGTCCATTTTCTACACCATGCTTTACTAAAAAACAAACAAACAAAAAAACTGATTTTTTTAATGATAAATTCCTATGAGTTTTTGCAAATAAATCCACAAACATCTGAGAAAGAACTGTAATACATTGTTGAATCGATTTGTTTGCACCCCCTCCCTACTCCCTATGGGCGATACCACTTATTTTGTTTTCGATACGATACCGATATTTTTCAAGGCAGTATCGTCGATATCGATACCGATTCGATACTTCTGCACTAAACTTTTAAATGATGAAATGTATTAAATTATTAAATTACTAAGAGTAAAATGGGTAATAATAAGCACTTAACTTTGTTTAAAATGCATTTTAACATTCAATATGCCTTATATATTTCAACGTTCAATTTAAATAACTGTAATTGCACAAACTAAGTAGGCTACAATTTCAGTTTGTTTACTGTGAAATAACTCTGTCCTTCTGTCCTCTGATAAGCATTGTTCAGGCCTGCCGTTACCAAAAGCTTTAATGCTTTCTTATGATACTTTTGGGAAAAGCAGCCCTGTTTGAATGCACTGTCAGCAGTGAGTGAACGCTCTCTGTGATGGATTGGTTCTGTCTTGCAACATTTGCGTGTGTTCAGATGAGCAGGGAAATAGTTCTATCCTACACAATTACTCGCTAACAAAGGTTATTCGTCCAATTCGATGCATATTGTACGCATTATATTTTTGTTAAATTAACAAAATCACTGGTAAATAAAACACACCTTAGTATCGATATTTTTTGTTTGAGTATCGATACTTTCGATACTCGCGTCAGTATCGATATATCGATACTTTGGATCGATACGCCCATCCCTACTCCCTACTAGAATACTAGAATAATAGGATAAATCACTCTCCTGCTCTTTCACTTACCCTCTCGATGGCAGTCTTGAGTTTGTTCATGTGAGACTCAAACAGAGGAAAGTGTGAGAAGAAAAACTCCTGAAAATTGTGGTTTTCCTCTTCTCTCTCCGGCAGGCTGATGATGATGCTGATGGCAATCTTCTTCCTCTGGATCATCGCGGGGTTAGAGTTGCAGCTCTCATCAGACAAGTTGAACATTTCTTCAGTGTTCCTGATGCACAAATGACCACATCTATCTTATCTGCCCTCTGTATATTCTCATCTCTTACTTACTCATATAAATATTCAGGCTTACCAACGAGGCATGGGGCCATGCTGAAGACTGGTGGCCTGGCTACGGAGCCATCGCCGTTGGTAACTGCTGGACAAACCACTACTGAAGGAGGAGCCAGGTGACGGTAGGGGAGTGGCCAACAAACTGCTCAGAGATGCTGCAGAAGGGAAAAGTGAGAGTTCACAGGCAACATTTGTTAAATGACAGAAAATGTGTCTTAAAATTGGAAACAAAATGCATGAGGTCAATATTCCTTTAATGGTAGCAAATAAAATGCACAACAAATTATTTACACTTAAATAAACACTTTTACATGTAATATTTACACAAAATTCACACAAAAAATATTTTTGTGAAAAATAAAGCCAAAGCACATTACAGTTTTCACATTACAGCAAATAACTGATAAATGGCCAATATTAGTATCCTATGCTATTTTAGGTAAATAAATAAAACACTAAAAACTCAAATTTAGTCATTTTAAATGCTACATGTGAATTTAGACGTCACAACATTACAATGTACAGTATGAAAAAAATGGATATGGATTTATTTTGAAATTTGATAAAGATTACATTTAACAGTAATAACGTTATTAGTTTATTATATACTTATGATACAAAAATACTGTGCATCCCTAAGTCAATATGTTTATAGCTATATATCTAATAATAACATATGTGTTTTTAATATTACAAACATTTTAATTTTGAGAATTGAGGCTTGTTACCCTCATATTGTAAGAATGCACAAACATTACACTACCATTCAAAAGTTTGGGGTTGCTAAGATTTTTTTTCTTTTTTGAAAGAAGTCTCAAATACTTACCAATGCTGCATGATTTCATCTATTTGAAAAATAAATCTTTTGTAACATTATAAATATATTTGATATTTAATTCATCCTTGCTAAATAAAAGTATCAACTTCCTTAATAAAAAAATCTTACTGACCCCAAACTTTCAAACAGTAATTTATGTTCAATGTAGCCATTCGCTTGCAATGTTTAGGCCAATTCGAATCTGCATTAAGTATGTTCTGACTTTGTCCTTTTGTGTTCATACCCGAGCGAGCAATGCCACTGTCTCCATCCTCACTGTGTCCTCTGCTTGGCATGTCCACTGGATTACTGTGGGCTGGAAAAACAGAGTCATTACACCCTCACATTTAGCTGCATTCTGAAGAACGTAAAGAAGTGTGTCCGCATTGCTTTACTTAGTAGGTGATTTGATGGAGGTGCTGGGTTCCCGAGCCCGTTTCAAGAATGCATGCAGGTTAGTATCCCACACAGACATACACACCCACACACCAAGCACCTGCAAAAGTGTGGACCCATCTGAAAGCGACTAGTTAACCCCTGTAACCTAGAAACCTAGCAGTCACATCCGTAACAATGCTGCTTACCCACAATGACTGTTCACACTTGGTATTAACATCAATTTCACTGATCCAATCAAGTGTGCAGCGCTAAATACAGATGTAAACAGAAGCAAAATATTTTATAAACCAATCACAGGAGATGCAGATCAGTATCCAATGTAAAAAAAAAACATTGTTTAAACTGTTGTGATTGCATCACCAATGCATGTTAAGTTAAAACCAGGTGTAAAACCAGAGGCAGAAGAAGTGCATTATGTGAGGGGCCTAAAATCAATCAAGGGCTAAATAGTCAGACAGAGCACACCGCAGAAAATAAAACATAGCGAAAGGGTATGTGCATGTGAGATCAACACATGCTCACGCTGCTTCAGCATTCTACACAAACCTGCAAAGAAAGATGCGCTCCGAGCCAGGCAGAGCATAGGAGCGCTACACACGCGGCAAACTCCTGAAAAGAGGAGTGGTATATGGCCATGTTGAGAAACAGTATGTTTGGGTGAAAATCAGAGAAAGATTTAAGAAAACAGTCAATGAATGTTGACAGATGAAAGTGATGTTCTGAAACCTAGTGAGCTGCCGTGCTGCCTACACTGCTTTCTAAGGCGGCATCCCCACTAAACTGGAACCTCTTTAGTGACCAATTTGGAATACTGCATGCTCACACTCACAATAGTGTGCTACAGGGATGACGTATTTTTGTAGGCCAACACATAAAAAAAGTTCGCATTTTAGCACTTCAGGACAGTCAGTGGGTTTTTGGTTGAATGCCTGAAATAAGATCTGTTGTTAACACGAGCTCAAGATAATTTCACTTTTTTCCTGAGATCCAAAGTACATCAGTAATTCCCCCTTTTTTTAAAGGGGACATTGGATGCTCATTTTCCACACGTTGGTATGATTCTTTAGGGTCTTCGTGAAATGTCTGTAACATATTTGTCAAAATGTTGGTGCATGTCTCTTTAAAAAGCTACAGCTCACCCCACCCCTCTCTTCTGTGGGACGTGTCGACCTAAGACATATACATATATATATATATATTGTGTATTTATATATACACATAAAAACATACACAGTACAAACCTTTACACAAACTTTTATTTTGGATGCGATTAATCGTGATTAATTGATTTGACAGCACTTATATATATATATGTATATGTGTGTGTGTGTGTGTGTGTGAGTGCATCTGCTTGTCGCTATTCTCTGATTGGTGGACATTTCTTTGCAAAATCAATTGTGTTGAAAATGAGAAATCAAATGAGAAAATGTATGGGATTTTACTTCCAGAACCACCAGCTTTTTTTTTTTCTCTCCATTGAGCTTGTTGCAGTGTATTCTGGTACTGCCTTCAGTGTGAAAGGTACATGCAATGCTGGGAAAAAACAGCATAGTTAAGATACCTACCTTTTGGAACAGCCTTAGTGACAGGAGTAAAGTTATGAGGACTTAAAAAAAGCTGTCTATGTACAGTAGGCACTCGGTAGCTCACTAGGATTTTGGTGTGCAAAAATGAGAAGGAAAGAAGAAGTGTTTGCACTAATCTTACCTATGCTGCTGGTGCGACTAGGAAAAGTTTGGCTCATCGACTCAAAACTGTCTTGTAGCCTTTAAAAAAAAGAAACGGAGTCAATGAGAGATAGAGAGCAGACTCATGTAGCAGCAGATGGCAGATGAGAAGAAACAAGAGACGTACGTATTTGTACTTCCAGAGGTGCTGCTTCCAAACCGGGTAGAAAAAACCTTACTGACCATCAGCTGCGGTGGAGACCTGTCACACACACAATAACAGTATTATCACATACACACTGCTAAGATCTTGACTCCTACAAAATATATTACGTTTACACAAAATACTCACCGAATGTGGTGAATTTTAAGCGTTGAACCCTTATAACTCATGGAAACTGAGCCAAACATCATTTCTCCAATCATGTTCACATCTGAAGCCGGTCTGGTATACTAAAACAAACGAGTCAAATGTGACATAAAAGTGCTCTAAGAAGCCATACATACACAGTGCATGTTAGAATTTTGTTATTAGATTATGAATGGGTTTCTGCACTTTTGACTGAAAGTTCCATGATACTGGCTAAAACACAAACCTGATATGAAGGAGGCTTGTCTTTGTCGCCTGCTTGGCTGCCGATATGGCAAGCACCACTCCGGTTGGGGGGAGTTTTGGTTTCATCAGCAGTCTTTAAGATAAAAGAAACGGTCACAATTGGATTCTTACAGGCTGATATAGAATCAAGTAGATGTTTGCAACAAAAATGTGTACTATTTATCCATATTAAGGAATAATGTATGCTACCATGCAAAATGTAGGGATCAGTAAGATTTTATTTTTTTAATGAATACTTACTGAATTCATTTCTTACGTACTGAATTAAGGATGCATTAATTCAGCAAGATTTCATTAAACATATAAAAAGTGGAAGGAAAGATGTTTTCATTGTTATAAAAAAAATCTAAATTTTCAAAAGTTCAAATAAATAATATATACGTATCAAATTAATGTTTTTTTTTTTTACTTCCTATTCAAAGAATCCGGAAATAAGTATCATGGTTTCCACAAAAATATTAAGCAGCACAGCTGTTTTTTACATTCATAATAATAGGAAATGTTTTTTTGAGCAGCAAATCGGCATATTAAAATGATTTCTGAAGGATCATGTGACACTGAAGACTGGAGTAATGATGCTGAAAATTCTTGTGAATACATCTTCTGAATAATTACATTTTAAAATAGTTTCCTTAATTTTTGATCAAATGAATGCAACTTTGTTAACATGAGACTTCTTTTAAAAACATTTACAAAAATATTACCAACCCCAAACCTTTGAATGGGAGTGTATTTAAATTTTCTTCTCTGTACACATAAGTTGAAAATGCTAATGCTATGCATAATATAAGTTATCTTTTTCTAACCTGCAGGTCAAAACCCTATTTAAACTAAATCTTTGAGCAAATAATGCTAACACAAACATGAGCAATGGTATGAAAGTGTTTGCAAGAGCAATATTTCACCACAAGAGACAATTCAATAGCAATACACACACACACAGTTAATTCAGTCTCTCTCTCTTTGTGACAAAAGCTGAAGAGCTGAATAAACAGACCAATCATGTGACAACTTACTGACAATAAATCACACTCTGTTCAGAGAGAGAGAGAGCCAGAGACATTCAATAACAACTGTCTAGATGGATGAGTATTGATGGGTGGACATTAAAAAATATACAGCTTTGATTTAAGTCTATGTTCAAGCAATAGGAGAATTTAATATTACAACATTGAAAATATAGTATGCATATTGTCAAGAAAAATCAGTTTACATAAGAAAACACTTTTGCAGTAAATAATTAAACAGGCCATTCCCCCCCCCCCCGAGGTCTAGGGTTTTTCCTTTTTGCCAAAAAGTCATAACTTGACTTGTTTTTTGACCATTTTCCTTTACGTGTGAAATGTGAACCTCTTAAAAAAAAAAACTTCAGCTGAACTTTCCTAATGATGGGATCCTTCAGAAGGACATGCAGAGCTGCAGGTGCTACACAGTCAGGAACGTTTCAAGGTTTCCCACATTTTATTCTTATGGTAAGTTCTTCTGTGTATTTTTTATTTTTTTTGCATGTGCTAAGAATAATAGAATATATCCTACGTCGTCCACCTTCCAGAAAAAGTCTGATTTCCCAAGACATGACCCCCTTAAAACATCCTTAACATGAAAAGTGTATAATAAAAACATTTCTAAATTATATCAAAACTTCATATTCAATCAAACCTCAGTAAACAGTAATATCAATCCAAGATACAACACACCCACACACACACTCTCATGAGTGTTAAATGCTTTGACCCAGTTAGCGGAGCAGTCACACCTGTCATGAGATCCAAGCAAGCTGGATTAGAGCATGTGACTCCTCCCAAAACAGTGCTCACAGCCCCCCCCCACCCACACACACACACACACACACACACACACAGACCACATTAGCAACTTACCGGCTCGGATGTGTCAAGTTTATGTATTGCTTTGGAGTCAAAGAGAACCTGGCGCCCTCTTTTCTCACAGTCTTGATACACTATCAACCTGATCTGAGCTAGATCAAACTCAGCAGATGCCCAACTAAAAGAGAGAGAAACACAGGTGACTGTGATCAAAACATTCATAAAGAGAAAACAATACTTACTCTTAGTCTACAACATCTATTGTCCATCCCAAAAACAACAACATTTGAGCCAAAAATAGGTTTCTGACCCTTTCAAAATTACTAACTTTCAA
Source organism: Sinocyclocheilus grahami (assembly GCF_001515645.1). NCBI lineage: Eukaryota > Metazoa > Chordata > Actinopteri > Cypriniformes > Cyprinidae > Sinocyclocheilus > Sinocyclocheilus grahami. The sequence continues at coordinate 754,408 of NW_015505322.1, read as the reverse complement.
TTATTCAACAAATAAAATAAGCAAAATATTGGAAATTCACCCTTTATTTATCCTCATCCTGCGAATTTTCAGTAAATTAGAGCTATTGATTAAATTTGGAGTGGGTAAAATTTTTTGATGTTTGAGTCTCTTGATTAAAAATGAGTTAAAACAGTAATATTTGGAAATATTATTATATTTTAAAATAACCGTTTACTATCTTAATATATTGTAAAATGTCATTTATTCCTGTGAGGCAAATCATAATTTTCAGCATCATCACTCCAGTCTTCAGTGTCACATGATCCTTCAGAAATCATTCTAATATGCTAATTTACTGCTCAAGAAACATTTCTTATTATTATTCATGTTGTCCCTTAATATTTTTGTGGAAACTGTGATGCATTTTTATCTGGATTCAATGATAAATAGAAAGTTTTGTTTAAAATATACATTTTGTGTAAAAGTCTTTACCGTATTATTATTGTTATTCTTAAATCTTACTGACTCCAAACTTTTGAACTGTAGTGTACATTTTGGTCTTTTCCTCACACAAAACTATTTTATGGCTTCTGTACACTTGGACTATAGCGCATGACTTGTTTGTACTATATTTATAGTGCTATATTTGTCATTTCTGAGCGTGGCACTCCCTGTTCATCATTTACTGACACTGCATGTAAAAGAGGAGCATGGACATTCTTCAAAATATATTTTTTGTGTTGCATAGAAAGAAAATCTGGAAGGACATGAGAGCGAGTAAATAATAACAGCTTTCATCAAACCCATAAAACAGCAAGAACATTTAATGAAGCAACAAATATTTAATTGCACCATACATAAAAAGCAAAAACGCATTTTCTTCACACAAATACACACCCCTACCTGCTTTCCATCCTGGTGTATGATAAAGTGATCAGACATTCATTTCCAGCCTCCAAGCACTACATATACATCCAAAATAGATATAAATAACAATCACAAGATGCCCGAAACTGGCCAAGAGAGCGGCTGAAGGCACGAAATGTGGACCATTCACACAGTTGCATGTTTCTTCTATTAAACATCAGATGATCACCATAGTCTAACAACGGAAAACACAGGCACACAGTCTCCATCTCCGCTTGTATGAGCTCTGAGTGCAAAAAAAGTCACACAAAACCTCACACACACACACGCGCGCACACGGTGTAGGCAGCACCCCTTCTCTCTGACTGCGTAGATGATGCAGTGTGTTTGTTTTATCAGTGTCGATGTGTGAATTGGCAATCACTATGTGTCTGCTTGCATCGAGTGTACAGACTTTGTATATGGACTGCTTAGTGTTAGTGTGTGTTAGACTGTATGTTGCTCAGTCTTTTGTTACCCAGCTTCTGGACAATACATTGCTATGCACAGGCTCTCTTTATCCTTTACATACATAAATAGATATAAATAACAATCACAAGATGCCCGAAACTGGCCAAGAGAGCGGCTGAAGGCACGAAATGTGGACCATTCACACAGTTGCATGTTTCTTCTATTAAACATCAGATGATCACCATAGTCTAACAACGGAAAACACAGGCACACAGTCTCCATCTCCGCTTGTATGAGCTCTGAGTGCAAAAAAAGTCACACAAAACCTCACACACACACACGCGCGCACACGGTGTAGGCAGCACCCCTTCTCTCTGACTGCGTAGATGATGCAGTGTGTTTGTTTTATCAGTGTCGATGTGTGAATTGGCAATCACTATGTGTCTGCTTGCATCGAGTGTACAGACTTTGTATATGGACTGCTTAGTGTTAGTGTGTGTTAGACTGTATGTTGCTCAGTCTTTTGTTACCCAGCTTCTGGACAATACATTGCTATGCACAGGCTCTCTTTATCCTTTACACATACACACACACACACACACACACACACACACACAGAGGGCACAGGCTCTCTTTATCCTCTCTTACTGAGACTTTGCGTGAGTGTGTGTGTGTGCCAGTATATAAGAGAGAGACAGAGGGATGGAGGGAAAGAGAGAGAGAAAAAAACTTGCTTGGGATGGTACTGCCACTACACACTGACAAACACAAACACACAGACCCTAGAAGTTATATTAGTAAGAACTCCTTATAAACACAATGGTTTTTACACTAAAATAACACTATATCCTAAACCAAACCCTTACAGAATCCAGTTTACATTATATTTGTTTCACTATATTTGAGGACATTTTCAAACATTCGTCCCTCATATTTGTAGCCAAATCTGTACACACACACACACACACACACCTAACTAACAGTGATTCAGTTTTAAAAAGCAAAGAACAACTCTTAATGAATTAGCCTTTATGACACATCCTTTTTGGGATTTTCCTCATACTTCAGGTCACATGAACATCAAACCGCTGTCATATGATCACTGTAGTTCACACAGACACACACTGATTGACAGCTAGAACCATTTCAGATGAGCTGAATGAACTCGGTCAACATTCATTCACAAATTCTAAATAATAAATACAAAGATATTACAGTTGCAGAAATGAATCTCAAAAAGAGGTTTATGAAATTAATGTTTTGTTTTTATTGAAATTATTTAATTTTAAATATGAAATTAATGTTTTAATTAAGAATTTTTAATATAGATATTGCAATATTAACATTGCATTATTTCATAATTACATAAATATAGATATACAAATAATTTTATGAATACATAAATGAAAATGAAAGTATATATGTGTATATACAGTGGGTACGGAAAGTATTCAGACCCCCTTAAATTTTTCCCTCTTTGTTATATTGCAGCCATTTGCTAAAATCATTTAAGTTTTTTTTTTTCCTCAATGTACACACAGCACCCCATATTGTCTGAAAAACACAGAATTGTTGACATTTTTGCAGATTTATTAAAAAAGAAAAACTGAAATATCACATGGTCCTAAGTATTCAGACCCTTTGCTGTGACACTCATATATTTAACTCAGGTGCTGTCCATTTCTTCTGATCATCCTTGAGATGGTTCTACACCTTCATTTGAGTCCAGCTGTGTTTGATTATACTGATTGGACTTGATTAGGAAAGCCACACACCTGTCTATATAAGACCTTACAGCTCACAGTGCATCTGTGTTTTTCTGTCAAAATGGGGTGCTGTGTGTACATTAATGAGGAAAAAAAATTAACTTAAATAATTTTAGCAAATGGCTGCAATATAACAAAGAGTGAAAAATTGAAGGGGGTCTGAATACTTTCCGTACCCACTGTATATATATACAAATGAACAAATATTAAATTTATATTATTTACTTTTTAATTAAAATGTATACATTAAATTACAAATGATTAGATATATTAATATGTACTTGGGTTTAAAGGGGTCCTATTATGCTCTTTTACAAAGTCTTGATTTTGTTTTGGGGGTGTACTAGAACAGGCTCTCATACTAGGTTGTTCGAAAAACACATTATTTTTCACATATTTTACATTATTACAACACCTCTCTCCCCAGTCTGGCATGAACGGCTCAAATAGTTCCTGTATCAAATGAAGGCCCGCCTTCTGAAATACGAAATGTGCTGTGATTGGTTAGCTGCGCCAGTGTGTGCTGTGATTGGCAGCACTCGGCGACCTGGTCGAGAAATGTCACGCCCTTTACCATAGCCGCCTGCGAGCTTCAGTGTAAATACTGCGTCAAAATCAAATCAATTTGAGCGTGATTTAAACCCGGAAGATTGCAACCACTCTAAGTTCATCTGCCTTGGGAAAGCTAGCATGTCTCCGACATAGTGATAACACTCGTTGCCTTCTCTAGTGCAGCTCAACCAGGTCTCGTCGGTATTTGTGATATCACAAATCCCGGAAAATATGCGTTGTAGTCCAAACGAGTCATTCATTGTAGTTTTTGAAAAGTGATTTCTGTTAAATAAAATATCTCCTTTTGAATTGGACTTTGAGCTTTGTAACTTTGCAGATCTTTTTTATACTCAAACAGCAACATTACAGACTAACTAAAGTTGAAAAAGTGAAAACTCATAATAGGACCCCTTTAAGGCTGATCCAATGCTGATTATTGTTATTTAGGCAGAAGCAACGCAACATCATAAGCGTCTCTGGTATTAGTGGCTGAGGTTGGACAAAGCTGCATATTTGAGTACATATTTGATATTTTCTTGTTTGTTTATTCATTTTTATCACAGAAGTTGAAAAGTCTCAGAGTCTGGGTTACAACACTTGAAGAACTACTACATTATTATACACATCACACATGCAAAACACTCTTTAGAGCAGATTCCTCTCATAAGCAAACAAAAAGGTTACCATATTTGTATAGTGGCCCAAAAAGTGTGCACGCTCGCACACACACACACACAGTGTACCTGTTCCATGAAGCGTCCTCTGGCATGAACAGCCTCCTTGCAGTGTTTTTCTTGCGACCCTTAATCTTCATCTTCACAGGTATTCCACTCAGTACACTACAGAGAGTGTGTGTGTGTCTATGCATACGTGCACACGTACACTCATCCGCTTTCTCTAAAAATGCATTCTTACTTTGTCTAGTAGTAAGTTCTCCAAATCAAATGACATTCATGAAATCAAAAGAAAACAAAATAGAATGATGGGGAGATTCAGATTCAGGAGAGACAGAAGTTTTTTTTAGGCAGCATGTGTTCAGAGACTGAAGGGTTTCTACACTTATCTATCTGATGACTGACTGAATACAGCTCAAACGTCACATGGCTGTCATACACACCCTCTCACAATGCATGTGATCCAAACACAGTCATAGGACACTCTCACTGGCCAAAGTTGCATACCTCAGCAAACAAACTAACATGTACTCTTTGCTAACACTAGGCATGCATGTTGCAACAAATACTCAGTCAGTCATATGCTTCACCCCAAAGAGAGAGTGAACTTTTTCAAAAAAGTAAAGGTGCACTTTAATTTTCCCTCAAAAAAGAAATATTACTTTTGAGATCATATCAGTAGCCTATTAAAAGCAGATTTATTTTACAAGGAGTGGGTCTCCTAACGGGGGCAGACATTTTGAGATCATGTGACCATCTGAAGTCTACTGGCTTTGTCTAATGATAGAGGGTTTCTGAGATACTTTTACTTACAGAATAAACTGATGGGCTGTGCATTTCTACAATGGCATAGAAACTTTTGCACTATACTGTATTAACGCCACTAGGTGCACTGTTGTTATCGTTTATAAAACTATTGAAATTGTTTTCGGTAATTAAAATAAAGCTGAAATAAAGCAAACTATAAATATTAGATACAAAAATGTGTTTGTTGCCCTGGCAACTAACAGAAATAAATACTTTTAAGTACTAAAATTTGTAAAACTGAAATAAAAATAAATTTAAACTATTAAAATTAAATTTAAATAATTAAAAACAAATGTCAAAAGCACATCAAAATTATAATACTTTAAACTAAAAACTAAAATGAAAACTGAAAATATAAAAATAAACTATAAATCGAAACATGAATAAATAATGTAACGGTATATATAAATAATATTAAAATAACACGGACTAGGTGCCAGAATAAGTACAAAATAACATGGCACAACACTGTTGTTTTCATTAAGACTATTAATGATATTATTATAAGTTTCCAGTAATTAAAATAAAGCTGAAATAAAATATAAATCTTACATTAAACAACTATTAAAAAACTAAATTATTAATTTATAAATATTGAGGAAATATTAGAAATATTGCATTTGCAACTAAGTGAAATAAGTTGAAGTACTAAAATTAATAAAACTAAAAATGAATAAGCTAAACAGCATATATAAACAACTGATAAAAATGTCAAAAGCACAACAAAATTACTAAAACCTTAAATTTTAGAAGCAACTAAAATGCAACTAAAATGAAAACTAAAACAAGATCATTCTAAATATGAATAAATACTATAACAGTACATAAATAATATGGACTAGGAGTCAGCAGAAGTCTAAACTAACATAACCAGCAGCACATCATAAAGTAAACAAAAATTTCATTGTACTTTTCCACATTTCTTAAAAACCCTCAAGTTCCTTTAATTGAGTAAACATAAATCACACAAACAACAATTATATTTCTAATGTAAAAACTTAAAGATGTCATATGACGTTGCTAAAAATAGCATTATTTTGTGTATTTGGTGTAATGAAATGTGTTTATGCGGTTTGAGGTTCAAAAAACACATTATTTTCCACATACTGTACATTATTGTTTTCTTCTATGCCCCGCCTTTCTGAAACGCGTTGATTTTTACAAAGCTCATCGGTCTGAAAAGCAAGGTGTGCTCTGATTGGCCAGCTATCCAGTGCGTTGTGATTGGCCGAATACCTCAAGTGTGTGATGGAAATGTTACGCCCCTTACCATACTGTGATGCCTTGTCCCGGCCGGAGCGACGAGACAAAAACATTAAAACTCATTATAAACGAGGCATTCGTTGCATCCAGTGGGGACATAATTATGGATTATAATGACTTATACTGTCTTTTTACGCTTGCGTTGCATCGCCGCATAAACATAAAACCATGTCTGCATTTGTGATCGGAGAAATTACAAACAACAAAAGCTACTCTACACTGCTCAAAACTCGCATTTGAATCGTCAGTGGCAAATCCTTTAAATGAAAACGTACTTACAGGCTGTGAGTCAGAACAGCCAGCATTGTAGTCTACTCTCCCAGGATCAGGAAACTGTCCTCCATAAAATGCGCTGCACACATCTGAATATTTGGGTTGAACTGTTCTGGAACAGTGTTGTAAATACAACTTAAAGGTCCCCTGAAGTGCCTTCAAACACGCAGCGTTATTCTATGTGGTGACGTAATTTCAACTGAAACAGGAAGACAGGGCAGGACATATTGAGCAGCCACGCCCCCTTTTAAATTAGCCAATAGCTTTTTGTTTATATCTGCACAGTTCAGAGCCGTTGAGCTCAGTAAAGCAGCATTTGACAGCCACAGTCTAATAGATTACGCCCTAGATTCAATATGAAACTCTTAGTAAAACAAAATAGTGATCATAATCATGCTGAGGCTGTGTAGTTTTAAAACTGTTTAATATATGCCGACTCGTGCATATGATCCGCTCCGAGCGATCGCGTCTCTGGACCGGAGCCAAAGTCTGGATCAGACTGTGTGCGCTGCCGCGGTTCGCGTTACACAATGTGAAACCAGACCTCATTTGCCCCAATCGAAAGCATATTTACACTGTCTGAATCGTTCCCTATCGCCTACATTGTACACTACGTGCCACTCACTGTACAGGAAATACTAACATTACACTGTGAACAAACGACCGATCTCAGCGGCAGCTTCAGCGTCTATTTATAGTGTAGGGGGCAGGCGCTTCGGCTTCTAGAGAGAGTTTGATTGGTCAGAAGATTTGATGAGAAGATGAAGTACGATGTGACGTCAAAAAAATCATTGAGACGTTTTGGCGGAAGTGATGAACTAAAAGCTTTGAATGCTTATATCTTCTAAATGCGAATTTTGTCACTGTTTTGGAACACACTGCCTTATAGATAACCTTAAGACTAACATATTGATACTAACACCCAAAAAAACTTTAATTTTGATTTCATGGGGACTTTAACCACTGATTTCTAGTCGTGTCCTTCCAAAAGAGCTGGCAGCTTGGGTGAGCGGAGGCCGGCGGCTAGAGTGAGCGGAGGAAGACCAAACAAAGTAGTTTCGCTTTCACAACGAAACACACGGCAACAACAATACTACAGCGAGAATCAAAGTTACGCCTTCTTTCTTTGCGTGAACATTTGGGCGGCGTTATGCAAATTTTCCCACATCGTGACGTAGACATGTGGGGGCGTGTTAGAACGAGCTGTTTTAGGAAGGCGTGGCCGACTCTTAACTTTTATAAAGAATATCTCTTTGGATTTGAGACTTTAGTCTTTGCAACTTTACAGATCTTCTTTATGCACCAAGAGAGCTTGTAACACTCCAAAGAGAAAGGAAAAATTTAAATCGCATCATATGACCCCTTTAATTTTTTTTAAAAAATCTATAATTTAAGAGCTCCTTTCTCAGAGAGCTCACATTTCTTTTACATAATCAAGATCTTTGCTCTTCAGTAAAAGTATATATTCCCTCAGATCACACATGTAAAAGTGATCATTCAAATCCCATATTCTGATAAATCCAGTGATTCTGGCCTAAATCAGTTCTGCAAATAGATCAGTTTTGAACAGTGACTTCAAATTAACACTGAGATCAATGTTTTATGTATTATCAGTGGGTAAGCAGAGTCACTTCCTTCTAGGAAACTGCTGAATCGTCATGTGACCATGTTTCTGGAAAGTGTCCATTATGTCGCATTACTGCTTGAAAACGTAGGTTAGCCAATTGCCAATGTATAAAATCATGCAAATGATTTGAAAGTGTAATATGAGTTATTAAACAAAGAATTGTAATTGCAGTTTAGAGTAAGGAAGTAGCTTAGCTAAAAGCAATAGAAGGCTTTTCATTCACATGCAAGCATTAAGCAAGCATATTCTGGTCACACTAAAAAACTTAAAGAGGAACTAATTTCTTTAGAAGATTCAAGGGTTTGTGATCAAGACCTTAACACTAAAAAAAACCTGTAAACTTAACACACACACACACACACATATATATATATATATATATATATATATATATATATATACACTGCTGTTCAAAAGTTTGGGATAAGTAAGATTTTTATTACTTTTTAAAGAAGTCTTTTATGCTCATCTAGGCTGCATTTATTTGATCAAAAATACAGAAAAAAAATAATATTGTGAAATATTATTACAATTTAAAATAACAGTGCTCTATTTTAATATACTTTAAAATATAATTTATTGCTGTGATCAATGCTGAATTTTCAGCATCATTACTCCAGTCTTCAGTGTCACATGATCCTTCAGAAATCATTCTAATATGCTGATTTATTATCAAACAGTTTTTGCTGCTTAATATTTTTTTTTGGAACCTGTGATACTTTTTCAGGATTCTTTGATGAATAAAAAGCTACAAAGAACAGCATTTATTCAAAATAAAAACCTTTTGTAACAATAGAAGTCTTTACTGTCGCTTTTTTTTAAATCAATTTTACACATCCTTGCTGAATAAAAGTATTAATTTCTTAAAGAAAAGAAAAAACATTTACTGACCCCAAACTTTTGAACGGTAGTGTATATCGTTACAAAAGATTTTAAGTAAATGCAGTTCTTTTTTTTTTTTTACTTTTTATTCATCAAAGAATCCTAAAAAGTATCACAGGTGTCAAAAAACAAACAAACAAGCAACACAACTGTACATGTGGCACTGAAGACTGGTGTAATGATGCTGAAAATTCAGCTTTGCATCACAGGAATAAGTTATATTTACAATATATTAACATAAAAACATGTATTTTAAATTGTAATAATATTTCCCAATTTTGCAGTTTTTACTGCATTTTTTATCAAATAAATTATATATATGTATGTGCATGTATGTATAAACACACACACACACACACTTACTTTTTCATTCCTAAATCATGTTTACATGATTTCTTCTAACATGGGACAAATTGCCACTAAACCACTTTTTTTGTGCTAAATTATATTTCTATGGCTTTTTGATATAGATGTTTTCTTCTAATTTCAGTTGAGAGCAAACACCGAGAAAAATAAAATTAGATTTAGACATTTCTACGTGACTCTCCCAGAAAGCCCCTCTCCACACACTCTGACTAGGAGGAAAGAAGCCATAAATGCAGAAGCCATAAATGCAGAATTGTTGTACTCTCAAAATAAAAACCTGTCACAACTTGCAAGTATTGTGCAAGCATAAATGCACTGAAAGAGTTACAGAACGCATGGACTGGCGCTCAGCTGACTGCACGCGCGCTGCGCAGAACTCCACATATAGATGTAGTAACTCGATGGCCTGCAAGCGATGACACAATAAAATGGTGATCATAAACTCGCACGTATTTGCACCACCTAGTCTTTCTTGCAGAAAAAACAACAGCTGTCTGCCGCGGAAAATACAAAAGTGAGTGTCATATAAAGCGCACAGACTGGCACGATCTTATTTACATGCACAGACTGGCGCGTGCAGGTGTGAAGAAGAGCGCGTGACTGCATATTCATAGGTGTAGTATGTGCGCGTGCTAGCGCTCTTACCACTGCTCCGCCGCCGTAGAGCAGTCCCGGGCGCTGCCGTTACCGACGGCTCTCTTGCCGAAGAGCTTCTGCAGCAGCGTCGGCATGCTCGCGCTCCGTTTATCACAAACACGCACTCCGGGATTCTCGTTTCCCCATCAGGGCGAGTGTCCAGGTCTCTGCTGAAGATCCATGCTGGAGTCATGTGACATATGCACCAGCTGAGCTGCGACAGACTGTCAGTGACCCGCGGGCGCTCTCTGCTGAGGGGACGCGGACTCACAGGCGGCACGTGCGGAACGTGCTAAACGAGCACAGGGTTTTCCTTTCCTTCCTTCTTTTTGGTCATTTGCACATAGATTCAGTAGCCCCTCACTGCAGAACACAAGTTCCAGGGGGCGTGGTTGGATCAGCATCTAGGGGTGGAGATGGCTAGGATTAGGGGTGGAGATGGGTAGGATTTGGGGTGGAGATGGGTAGGTTTAGGGTTGGAGATGGGTAGGTTTAGGGGTGGAAATGGGTAGGTTTAGGGCGGAGATGGGTAGGTTTAGGGGTGGAGATGGGTAGGTTTAGGGTTGGAGATGGGTAGGTTTAGGGCGGAGATGGGTAGGGTTAGGGTTAGGGTTAGGGTTAGGGCGGAGATGGGTAGGATTTGGGGTGGAGATGGGTAGGTTTAGGGCGGAGATGGGTAGGATTAGGGGTGGAGATGGGTAGGTTTAGGGGTGGAGATGGGTAGGATTAGGGGCGGAGATTGGTTGGATTAGGGGTGGAGATGGGTAGGATTAGAGGCGGAGATTGGTTGGATTAGGGGCGGAGATGGGTTGGATTAGGGGTGGAGATGGGTAGGATTAGAGGCGGAGATTGGTTGGATTAGGGGCGGAGATGGGTTGGATTAGGGGTGGAGATGGGTAGGATTAGAGGCGGAGATTGGTTGGATTAGGGGCGGAGATGGGTTGGATTAGGGGTGGAGATGGGTAGGATTAGAGGCGGAGATTGGTTGGATTAGGGGCGGAGATGGGTTGGATTAGGGGTGGAGATGGGTAGGATTAGAGGCGGAGATTGGTTGGATTAGGGGCGGAGATGGGTTGGATTAGGGGTGGAGATGGGTAGGATTAGAGGCGGAGATTGGTTGGATTAGGGGCGGAGATGGGTTGGATTAGGGGTGGAGATGGGTAGGATTAGAGGCGGAGATTGGTTGGATTAGGGGCGGAGATGGGTTGGATTAGGGGTGGAGATGGGTAGGATTAGAGGCGGAGATTGGTTGGATTAGGGGCGGAGATGGGTTGGATTAGGGGTGGAGATGGGTAGGATTAGAGGCGGAGATTGGTTGGATTAGGGGCGGAGATGGGTTGGATTAGGGGTGGAGATGGGTAGGATTAGAGGCGGAGATTGGTTGGATTAGGGGCGGAGATGGGTTGGATTAGGGGTGGAGATGGGTAGGATTAGAGGCGGAGATTGGTTGGATTAGGGGCGGAGATGGGTTGGATTAGGGGTGGAGATGGGTAGGATTAGAGGCGGAGATTGGTTGGATTAGGGGCGGAGATGGGTTGGATTAGGGGTGGAGATGGGTAGGATTAGAGGCGGAGATTGGTTGGATTAGGGGCGGAGATGGGTTGGATTAGGGGTGGAGATGGGTAGGATTAGAGGCGGAGATTGGTTGGATTAGGGGCGGAGATGGGTTGGATTAGGGGTGGAGATGGGTAGGATTAGAGGCGGAGATTGGTTGGATTAGGGGCGGAGATGGGTTGGATTAGGGGGGGAGATGGGTAGGATTAGGGGCGGAGATTGGTTGGATTAGGGGTGGAGATGGGTAGGATTAGAGGCGGAGATTGGTTGGATTAAGGGCGGAGATGGGTAGGATTAGGGGCGGAGATGGGTAGGATTAGGGGCGGAGATGGGTAGGATTGGGGTGGAGATTGGTTGGATTAGGGGTGGAGATGGGTAGGATTAGAGGCGGAGATTGGTTGGATTAAGGGCGGAGATGGGTAGGATTAGGGGCGGAGATGGGTTGGATTAGGGGTGGAGATGGGTAGGATTAGAGGCGGAGATTGGTTGGATTAAGGGCGGAGATGGGTAGGATTAGGGGCGGAGATGGGTTGGATTAGGGGTGGAGATGGGTAGGATTAGAGGCGGAGATTGGTTGGATTAAGGGCGGAGATGGGTAGGATTAGGGGCGGAGATGGGTTGGATTAGGGGTGGAGATGGGTAGGATTAGAGGCGGAGATTGGTTGGATTAGGGCGGAGATGGGTAGATTTAGGGGTGGAGATTGGTTGGATTAGGGCGGAGATGGGTAGATTTAGGGGCGGAGATTGGTTGGATTAGGGCGGAGATGGGTAGATTTAGGGGCGAAGATTGGTAGGTTTAGGGCGGAGATGGGTAGGTTTAGGGGTGGAGATGGCTAGGATTAGGGGCGGAGATTGGTTGGATTAGGGGTGGAGATGGGTAGTATTGGGGCGGAGATTGGTTGGATTAGGGGTGGAGATGGGTAGGATTAGGGCGGAGATGGGTAGGTTTAGGGGTGGAGATTGGTTGGATTAGGGCGAAGATTGGTAGGTTTAGGGCGGAGATGTGTAGGTTTAGGGGTGGAGATGGCTAGGATTAGGGGTGGAGAAGGGTAGGATTAGGGTTGGAGATGGCTAGGATTATGGGTGGAGATGGCTAGGATTAGGGGTAGAGATGGGTAGGTTTAGGGGTGGAGATGGGTATGTTTATGGATCAGGGGTGGAGACGGGTAGGTTTAGGTATATGTAAGGTGGGAGGAGTTGGATCTGGATCCAACCACGCCCCCTGAATCTTGTGTTCTGCAGTGAGGACCATCTCGAGACAGTAGATTAGCTTTTACCATTCAAAATGCATAACATGCAGTTTAATAAATTAAGCGGGTTATGTGAATACAGAATATGGTCTAAATATATTCTGTAAATATTATATTCATAATATTGTTCTCTTTCTGAAAGAAATTGCGAACTATAATATATATATATATATACATATGATGAAATGAATTGAAAATTAAAAAACATAAATAAAAATCTCTCTCTCTTCTTTCGGCTTGCTTTATTTTATCAGGGGTCGCCACAGCAGAGTGATCCGTACAACCGATTTGGCACAACAAAAATTAATAAATAAATAAAAAGTGAAATAGGAAAAATTGGGGATAAAAAGCTCAATTGTTTTTATTGATGTATATTGAATTATATTGAAAGTACAAAATTCAGTGTAAAAGAAATATAAAACAGCTAAAGCAGATAAAAGACAACCGTACAGTTGGAAAATTATAAAGTTCTATTAGTTCTATTTGTTTTTGTTTTTTACATTTAAAAATATTTGATTCAGTTTAAATTAAGCGGATGATATCAATAAAGAATATGGTTTAAATATGGTTTAAATATATTCAATTTTCGTTCAATTCAATGCATATTGTTCTCTTTCTCTCTCTTTCTGAATAAAATTAATTATAACCATGTAACCATAACATAGAATTATATTTCTGACTAGAAAATACATCAATGAAAAAATGATGAAATAAAATTAAAATAAAAAGAGAAATTCCAAAAAATAAAAAAGAGACAGAGTGAAATACGAAAAAAAAAATCCAGATTAAAAGCTAAATCGTTTTTATTGACAACAGGTACATTGAATTATATTCAATGCACAAAATGCAATATTAAAATAATATTAAATAGTCATTTATATCAAAAACAAAATCGATTTTTCTTGTTTCTATTGTCATAAAGTAATTTTGAAAGTTTGTAAGATATACATGACAAAAACATTATTTTCTGATCGTTTCATCGTGTGAATAAAGAATATTGATATATGAGATGCGATTCCAGCGGAACTCCTGACTAAAGTCAATAATACACGGAACAAAAAAGATTGAGTTAGCGAACAGTATTAAAGGACGACAGGGTCGTCAGCATGGCTCTAGAGAAGCTATCATCAAACAAACAATGGAGCGAGAGAGAGCTCAGTATGAAGGCAATGGCTTTGGTATGTTTCCAATATTCAATATATACTTTTGTATAGGTCTCCTTTATCTTTTTTTTGTTTCCTGCCATTTAAGAGTTTTATGTGAGCAGTGCTAAGAATGCTTGTATAAAATGTTTCCTGCTTGAATACTTCTAGCTGCACATACACACATAGCTAATTGTTTTTCCAAGGTGAGTGCATTAGAGCGTGCATCCTCCTCAAGCCATGCAAAGAGTTGTATTGGTTTAATTAAAGTCATCCTTCGTTATTAACCATTTATTGCCATTCTATATGCATAATGTTCTTGTTAATCTTTGTTATCCTTAGGCAACATCATGCTGTATATGGTTAAAAGTTATTTCTTTTTTCACCTTACAGAAATCCCTGATATCATCAACTCTAAGCATCTGAAAATATTCAGGTAATTACTGCTTAAAAGTATGTTCTTTAAAACTTTTTATAGCAAGAACTAGCGATGTAAAGTTCAACCCTTAACATATCAAATCCGTCTACCCTTGAGCCACATTTGTTTGATAGAGAGTGGACCGGTGACCTCAAGAAACTCCCCAACATTAAGATGAGAAATGTTTCAGCCAAAGGCTCTGATAGCACCGTGTCTGCAGTTTCACAAGATAAACACGTGGAAGAAGAGAATAAGGAAGATGCATCTCGGAATTCTGATACAGAGCTATAGTAATCCTGCAGCTCTACTACAGTTTACTGTAGAGGAATGGACATCATGCTGTGTAAGCACAGAAAGAGCAAGACGTTGCTTTGTGTTACTAGTGCTTCCTAATGGTAACCAGAGTGTACTGAGCCTCTTGCAAAAATATGTTGTTGTGAGGAAGGGTGTTACTTAGTCACTCAGGTAACAGTATCATTAGTTCATAAATAAACAGAGACTTTGAAACCGTTTGAGACATTCACTGGTTTATTGCACGGACTGATTTTTGCATGTTTCTTTTATAATGTGCATTAGTTAGTTGACCCCCCCCCCCCCCCATTTCATGTGAGTGTACATGATTTTATAAACACATTTTGTCAAAAGTACTGATGATTCTTTAGAAATAAAATAAAAACGTACTTAATATGAGCTTATACAAAGCTACTTTACAACACTACTGCAATTCACCACAATATAATCCTCTTACAAAACTAGATTCTGATTGTTCAATACAACATTCCAGCTGTACTACACTAAATGATATAATAAGTGGATCACACAGCAATACTGAATAACACTACATTGCATCTCATGCCCTCTTGCAAACACTAAACCTATGCTTGTCAGTGTGTTTACCATTGTTCTTGCCTTGGCGAATCTCTTCAGTCGTGCGGTCAATCAGAACATAGAGTGACCAGATGACACACACCACAGCAGCCAGGTGAAACGTCACGGAGCAGAAGATCTTCCGTCGCTCACTTGTAGACATCTGTAGCTTTTCCCACTAAAGCAGAGACAGGACTTTATGAATGCACTGCCTTCCTGTAATTATTATTTTAGCCACAATGTAGCAGCACTAGGTTATGTGCATGCTGACCTTCACAATATTTCCCCATTCAGAGTAATCTGCACAATAAACCCTGAGTTTATTTTATTAGCAGTGTTTACTAAGGCAAGCATCCCTACTATTATTGCTCATTATGAAAAACTCCTTCTTGAATGACCCCCTAATCACTATACGTTGGTGTGTAACTCAATCATAATTTCTGCTATGGGCATAAATGAACTAGTTTTCTTTTTTTAATTATTGCTTTGTGCTCTATAAATATGCTTTAAAATGATGAAAGTCAATGAAAGAGATTGTAGTGCTCTACACTGCGTCGCTATGGAAACAGCACAGTAGGGTGTAATGATCAAGCTTGGGAAGCAGGGATGAAGGCGTAAATTATATGTGCTTTTCAATTATATTTGTTCAGAACAAAATGATATTTTATTTATATTTTGAATTTGTGAAATGTCTCATGGAAGGTGTCTTCAACTGATTTTCAGGCCAAAACCATTTGGTAAGAGATGGAAAACTATTAGATATTGTATTAAACTGAGTTTTGCATAAGCCTGGCCTATAGCATATTAATGTATTTACATCATAATGATGCACAAATCACACACCTTTAAAATAATCATTAAGAGTCAAATTCTTGTCAAATTAAAATTTTATGTATGCACTACCATTCAAAGGGTTGGGGTTGGAATTTTTTGAAATGTTTTTGAAACTAATAAAACATTGGTTTTACTGTTTAAATATATACTCAACCGTTTATGTTTGGTACGATTTTTTTATGCTTTTGAAAAAGGTCTGTCATGCTCAACAAGGCTGCATTTATATGATCAAAAATACAGTACAATATTATGAAATAAATAGAACTTTTCTATTTTATTTCTCATTTATTCTTTATTTATTCGCTCCGAGCTTCAGTGTCACGATCCTTCAGAAATCATTTTAATATGATGATTTGCTGCTCAAGAAGCATTTCTTGTTATGTTAAAAACAGATAATATTGATTATATTTTTGTGGATTTTTTTCTTTGATGAATAGAAAGTTCCAAAGAACAGCATTTATTTGCAACCTTTTCTAACATTGTAAATGTCTTTACTGTCGATTTTAACTAAATGATTTCTGTTTAATAAAAGTATTAATTTCTTACCAGAAAAAAAATACTGACCCCAAACTTTTGAACAGTACTCAATGTTAAGATGGGAGGGATAATGGAAAATTTAGTTGAAATTTGACATCTCAACTTTGGTTAAAGTTAGCATAATGTTCTATTTTTGTTAAATGAATATTTAATTTTTTCTTCACAAAAAAATCAGTGAAAGCACTACCATTCAAAGGGTTGGGGTTGGAATTTTTTGAAATGTTTTTGAAACTAATAAAACATTGGTTTTACTGTTTAAATATATACTCAACCGTTTATGTTTGGTACGATTTTTTTATGCTTTTGAAAAAGGTCTGTCATGCTCAACAAGGCTGCATTTATATGATCAAAAATACAGTACAATATTATGAAATAAATAGAACTTTTCTATTTTATTTCTCATTTATTCTTTATTTATTCGCTCCGAGCTTCAGTGTCACGATCCTTCAGAAATCATTTTAATATGATGATTTGCTGCTCAAGAAGCATTTCTTGTTATGTTAAAAACAGATAATATTGATTATATTTTTGTGGATTTTTTTCTTTGATGAATAGAAAGTTCCAAAGAACAGCATTTATTTGCAACCTTTTCTAACATTGTAAATGTCTTTACTGTCGATTTTAACTAAATGATTTCTGTTTAATAAAAGTATTAATTTCTTACCAGAAAAAAAATACTGACCCCAAACTTTTGAACATTACTCAATGTTAAGATGGGAGGGATAATGGAAAATTTAGTTGAAATTTGACATCTCAATTTTGGTTAAAGTTAGCATAATGTTCTATTTTTGTTTAATGAATATTTAATTTTTTCTTCACAAAAAAATCAGTGAAAAAGCACCTGGGTATTTATTTTCCAACTGGAAGCCGGGGTGCTCTGTTTGATGATTGGACGAGCTCTCAAAGAGGTGGGACTTTGCAACAAAGCCAATAATTGAAACTTAAAAGATAGTCAAACAGCTCATTAAAATCAGTTCATCTTGTTTCTTGAATAATGTTAGAAATACATTTCTGAGGAATTGATTTCACTGTTTATAGTCTGAGAAGAAGCTTCGATAGATAGATACACTAGTGAATCTCTCTCTATATATATATATTCACCTGTGCAATTATGTACTGATTTAATTTCTCTCTCTCTCTCTCTCTCTCTATATATATATTATATATATATGGATGAATGAGTACACGATTTTTGTCATCTGTGCTTCCCCACCAGCTGCCACTGGTGTTTAATAAAACAGGATCTGAGCTGTTCAGAGATGGCCGGGGTGCTCTGTTTGATGATTGGACGAGCTCTCAAAGAGGTGGGACTTTGCAACAAAGCCAATAATTGAAACTTAAAAGATAGTCAAACAGCTAATTAAAATCAGTTCATCTTGTTTCTTGAATAATGTTAGAAATACATTTCTGAGGAATTGATTTCACTGTTTATAGTCTGAGAAGAAGCTTCGATAGATAGATACACTAGTGAATCTCTCTCTCTATATATATATTCACCTGTGCAATTATGTACTGATTTAATTTCTCTCTCTCTCTCTATATATATATATATATTATATATATATGGATGAATGAGTACACGATTTTTGTCATCTGTGCTTCCCCACCAGCTGCCACTGGTGTTTAATAAAACAGGATCTGAGCTGTTCAGAGATATGTGTATGTGTGTGTTACCTTGCGCAAAGGTTTGAGGTGTGTCTCCATGATGAAGGCATATTTGCACAGCTCACAGCAGCGTGTATCGGAGCTCTTGATCCACTGGTGCAGGCAGCCCTGGTGCACAAAACGCAAACTTCCCGTACAGCGGCAAGGGGTGATGAGCGCACACTCCTCGTCTCCTTCACAGTGACAGATCCTGCGCAAACAAAATCACATCAGCTTCTCGCTCGTTCAACCTCTGACTCTCATCCATCTCTACCTCGCTCTCTCTCTCACCTGCACACCTCTAGTTCATCATCAGTGCATGCTTGTTGCGTGGCACCATTATGATCGGTAGGAACAGTGCATTTAAAAGGGGATGGGACAGACATGTCTGGGTCTCCTGAACCTCTTTCCTCATACGTTTTTGTAATAGGCTCTTCCTCCTCACTTCCACTCCTACTACTACGCTCATTGCCTTTTGTGTGATTGGCTGCCTGGCTTTGGCCCCCACGCTCCTCCCTTTTTGATAACTTTTTGTGGGCCCTGGTGTTGGGACCCTTGCACAACGGCGGCTGGTTCTCCTTCTGTCCCTCGTCTGAGTTGACAGACATGAGCTTAGTGGCGTCCCGTTCCTCACGGGGATGCGCTTGCGTGTGTTGGCTGCTGCTGCGTCTCCGTCTTGCTTTCTGGCGACTCCAGGAGCGAGCTTCTCTCCAGCGCTGCTCGTCCTCTGAGGATGAGTCAGAGTGTGTGTGCGTCTGCCTATGCAACCGTGAATGTCTCGGTTGGTCCACGCACTCTGTGGCACACCCAACAGTCCCGGTGCTCTCCCGTCGCCGCCGGATACGCCGTTTGACTTGCCGCTTTGCGGTGGGGACGGGGTCGGAGGCGGGGTTTATGGGCATGACGGGTGTAGTCTGATCTGAGCCATCTACTTCAAGTTTAGCGTGACCACTAGAGCTGCACAACACATACACACATACACATAAAATCAAAAAGATGAAGACACAACAGAGCATGAAATGATTGATGAGTGAAAAACATAATGGACAAATAAAAATTGAATTTCTGTTGAAGTTATTATTGGCCTTGTCACTGTTCAATCATCATTTTAATACAGAAAATCAAAAAGAAAATGTTGCATTCGAAACATATAGTGTAATTTCAAATCGTTTTACATACCTACAGAGCTATTCATTTATAGATACAGAAAAGTCTGAGACTGCTAGTGATATCACTTTTATTTAAATGAATTTAATTTAAATTATTCCATTTAATTTTAATTAATTGAATTTAATACAAAAAGGTGCATAACAATTTCTTTAATTTTGCATTCTAAAATTAATTTGATACACACTGATTTATAAATGATTTTGCATTGATAATTTAATTTAAATGGAATAATTTAATACAAAATATTTCACAACAAATTATATTTTCCTACTTTGTTCTTAATCTAATACAAAATATTTCATAACATATTATATTCTATTTTGCACTCCTAATATTTAATTATTAGTGCATTAAATATTAATGTTTTTCAGGCCAAAACTTGGATAAATAATATTATTCTATTTAGCATTCAGAAATTGAATTTAAATTTCATAATTGAATACAAAATGTTTTATAAATTATATTAATCTATTCTAATTGAATACAAAATGTTTATTAATAAATGATATTCAAGTTCATATTATTTAATTGAATACAAAATGTTTTATAAATGATATTATCCCATTCTAATTTAATTTAATACAAATGTTTAAAAATGAATTCTATTCAGTTTTGCATTCTTAATGTAATTTAATAATAATAAAAAAATATATATTATTCTATTTTGAATTCATAATTTAAGTTTATTTAAATTTCATAATTTAATACAAAATATTTTATAGATTACATTATTTTACCTTGTATTTGTTATTTAATTTTATAATTTTTTAAAAAATGTAATACAAATTGTTTTATAAACTGCATTATTTGTAGTCTTTCATTTAATTAATTTATAGTTAAATACATTAAATTTATTATAATCTTTATGCTTTTTGCGAAACATTTCTTTTCATTGTTCAAAATCTCTGCTTATTTTCCGTTGTTGTTTTAAACGGAAAAAAATAACCGTTGCAAACTTGTGATCTCAGACTTTTGGTCTCCACTGCATATACCTTCAAAGACACTGACCTTCCAGAACTCATTCCATAAAATCACACGATGTGCAAACATGTAGATGAGCAAAGCACCAATCACAAGCATGGTGTCCTGCAGCATCGGCCCATGACCACACTCACCTGCATATGTCCTGGGAGGAGGGTGTAACCGACGTTTGAGAGATGCTGTTCAGCACAGCTCCCGGGGTGGAAGTGCTCACCTGAAACCACAGGTCACAGTAACATGCATGTGCAAAACACTTACTTTCTTGTCGTTAGGGTTGCTTTGAATAATGATGGCGTGGGTGTGTTACCTTAGATATATTGCTGGATCGACTTCCTGATCGCCCAGGTGCTTTCTCACCCTAAAGGAAACAAAGAGGATTAGTCATATGCTCTCTCTCTCTCTCTCTCTCTCTCTCTCTCTCTCTCATCCACACTGAGGTCATACTTTCAAAGTTGTAGCACAAAATACTTTCTCCTATCCCAGCTTAAAGTGTACAATCAATTATATGACCCATGTGAAACATTGCTCTGTTTCAGGCTCAATCAGTGGCTAGTCTGTTGGTTTATTTGACCAGCGGCAGATATGGGAAACCTGTTTGGTACTTTCAGTTTGGTGATGCTAGTAGAGCAGAAATTATAAGCGTTGTCACACATAACATACAAAGCAACAAAGAAACGTTGGCTTTTAAAGCAGTAGTTCTGTCACATGTTTGAACAGATCTTTAATGTGACTGCAGCTTTAAGACAAACCAATCCTATTACTAAAAATAACAGCAGCGTCCTAAGACCCATTTGCATGTGAGACATACACTATGCCTGTGTGTGTTGATGGTAACTAATGAACACAATGACTAGATGACAATAGAAAAAGAGAGGGAATCATTCAAGTCCTCACTCAAGTGTACAGAGCTCTGTTTAAATTCAACATGAAATTAAAATTGACCCTATTTATTTTCTTAATGCATGTTCCTGGTCTGATTGTGAACGATTTATCAGTGAATGTTATTCACTATAAACACATTTGTCTTTATGTCTATATGTAATCATTAATCATAATGCAATAACTTTCTCTTTCGCTGAACTGGCCACACAAGTTATAGATAATGTTAACCAATAGCTAAACCTCTTTTAGCAAACTCTCATTTGATCCATTGGAATACAGCAACACTCACCTTAAACAATCCCAACGTAGTGTATAAAAAAGCTGAATATCCTTTCACTCAGAAATACCTCATATTATGAAAATAATGTTTACTAAGTTAATATTTACTTAACTGTTGTATGAACAATGCATAGCATGTCAGGTCATACAAAAAAATGACTGAACTTGTTTTTTTTTTTTTTTTTTTTTTTTTGGATAATACAATAACAAGTTACAAAAATATTAGTTTTACTGTCTGATAGACAAACAGTTTGGTACATTTAAAAAAAAAAGTTTTTAAATGAAGTCTCTTATATGTTCACCAAGGCTGCATTTATTTAATCAAAACTACAGTAAAACATTAATATTGTGAAATATTATTACAATTCAAAATAACTGTTTTCTATTGTGATATAGTTTAAAATGTAATTTATTCCTGTGATGCAAAGCTGAATTTCCAGCATCATTATTCCAGTCTTCAGTGTCACATGATCTAATATGCTGATTTGCTGCTCAAGAGACATTTCTGATTATTATTATCAATGTTGAAAACAGTTGTGCTGCTTAATATTTTTAATATTAACTTTATTTTCACTTTTGAACAATTTAATACACTTGCAGAATAAAACAATCATTCATTCATTCAAAAAATAATAATCTAACTGATATTTGAACCGTATAGTGTGTAAACAAAGTGCTTTCTTCTACACAGTTCTGGTTTAGCTACAATAAGTTCAAAATCAATATTAAATACAAATGGCACAAAAGGGAATGGTTGACCTTTGATTGTTGTTTTTAAAAATGCTGAATACTTTTTTTTGCCAGGCTTTTGTGAAACCGATCTGTATTAGCATTTATTGCCTTCATGTGCCTCAGGCAGAGCTGATTCCTCCTGGCCTTTTGGTGGGTCCACCTTTCTCTCTGGTCCACACCTGATCCATTATTAACTTAACTATCTTTCCTTCAAGCTAACATACAAAAGCACACACACAAATGATCCTCTGGGGATCACTATCAGTGATAGTGCGTGTAAGGTGTTGCAAGTGCACAAATATGATTATTTTGCATATCAGGCTTATACAGAAAAACAAGTCAGACTATCATGATGTTAACTACAACATCAACTTCAAAAGTGTTTTTTTTTTTATTTTATCAGTAGACCTAACTGATTTGTTATTAAGTGAAAAAGTTACAATAATTAGTTTATAAATATATTTACAAAAAAATGTATATGTTGTTTAGCTGCTGTTAGTATTGAACTCTGTTCTCTCTCTCCTGAAGCGACACTATATATTGCTCTGAATTATTAATGCGAAAGCCAACAGACACCAACATCTGATCAGCTCATAAATATTTTACACACCCGCAGTGTATCTTTTAGCCAGCATGCAGGTGCGACTGCATCCTCTGAGAGAAAATTATATTATTCTAAACATGTTTTATGATTGTTTGACATCAGTATTCAGAACCACATGATAATCATGTTTGCGCTCACATGAAATACAGTCGCACCACTCAACCAAATGTGGTTTTCCTCACACAGAAAATCAAAGATGAGTTCTCTTTAATATCCTGATTGTTTCGCCTAAATGAGACTGAGAGCAAATGGAGAGTTCTGAGTCCTGAGAAGAAGAACTTCTGTCTCCTCAGAAATCTCAAACTTTGCTCAGTTTGCCAAGAAACCGAAGTCTGTGTGTGAAAGTCAGAGATTTCAACACCAACACAAATATTTCTCATCAAATTCACATTCATTTTACAGTTCTATATTGCCACACCATCAACAGTTGTCTCTTATATGTGTCTGTTTTTATTTTTCCCAAGACATTTTTGGAGAACCATCTGAAATAACGCTGATACTTGAATGAAACAACTAAAAACTCCATGAGTGTTGCTATTGAGGAGCAACATCTGAGCAAATAAAATTACTCCCCTGGATGCTTTCCACAGGCTTTAGAATTAGATTCAAGACACTTGCTATGGTGTGTAATGCACTTAATGGATTCACTTTCTACATAAAAGCCTTCCAGTCTTCACAGCTTCTGTACTGAATGATAACATGACTTCCTCGCTGGAAAAATAGTGCTCATTCCTCTAGTCTAGAATTTATATACTCCGACAACACATATAAAATGACCTTCTTATTGATATTTTCTCATTATCGATGCAGTCTTCTCATTTATAAATAGCATCACATTTCTCTTGACTGTTTGACGTCACAAATTACAGATTTTCTGTTGCATTCAAAATAGCATATATATGGTTGTTTATTACAGAGCTCTATTAAACAAATGTAGCTTAATATAAATCTCAATGAAGGCTTTGAAAAAGGGAGCATTAATATAGTCATATCAGGTTTCTGATAGTTCATATCCTCTCACTATAATACTGTACTATTGCTTTAACATCTGAGAACAAACCTAACCCCACCTATCACCAAAGCACTCCTTTCTCCTAAAACTTTCCTATCTGGAAACTGAATAATTTACAGAATCCAGGTCACAGTAAATGCTGGTTATTGATATTTTCTCATTATCGATGCAGTCTTCTCATTTATAAATAGCATCACATTTCTCTTGACTGTTTGACGTCACAAATTACAGATTTTCTGTTGCATTCAAAATAGCATATATATGGTTGTTTATTACAGAGCTCTATTAAACAAATGTAGCTTAATATAAATCTCAATGAAGGCTTTGAAAAAGGGAGCATTAATATAGTCATATCAGGTTTCTGATAGTTCATATCCTCTCACTACAATACTGTACTATTGCTTTAACATCTGAGAACAAACCTAACCCCACCTATCACCGAAGCACTCCTTTCTCCTAAAACTTTCCTATCTGGAAACTGAATAATTTACAGAATCCAGGTCACAGTAAATGCTGACCAGAATGAATCTACTATACATTCTAAAATCCCTATAAAGACCAAGGTCTAGTTTCTGGCACATAGAAAGCCCTAGACAAATATTTTTAGCCTTGACCCTTAATGCTAGTTAGGGTCAAAGATCAAGTCAATGTTCTAAGATCAAGGTTCATTGGTCATTAGTATTGTTTGTCTCTCAGAATTGTCAAATTTAAATGGAAAGGCATGTGTTATATCAATACAACCAAAACGACAGCTTAAAATAAACAAAAAGTAATTCTGATTAACAGATAAGCAAATACTGCTGGTACTTTCCATGAATTGGGTACTAGTAATACGTTTTGTTTTTTATTTAATTTACTTTTTTTTATAGGGTTTGAGGTCAGCAAGGCTTTTTTTTTTTTAAGAAATATTTTTTTAATATTAATATTAGCAGCAAATCAGCATATTAGGATCATGTGACACTGAAGACTGGAGTAATGATGCTGAAAATTAATCTTTGCATCACAGGAATAAACTACACTTTAAAATATATAAAAATAGAAAACATTTATTTTAAGTAGTAACACTTAATTTATGATTTACTTTTATTAGTCAGCATAATACCTCTAATACAGAGCATATACTGCATACAGACACAGTGCATTCTATGGAAGGAAGTTCAATTTCAATTTAATTTTACTTGTATAGCTCTTTTAACAATACACATTGTTTCAGGGCAGCTTTGCAGAAATGTATCAATTCAATGTTTATAATACCTTAATGCCTTATTGTCCCAATTTAATAGGATAGGTTTATTAGAGTAGTTTTTATTTGTCATCAATATAAATGGTCAACCAGTTGACATTTCATATACTACCAGGTTTGGGGTCAGACTCGCTTATGCTCATCAATGCTTCATTTATTTGAACAAAAATACAGCAAAAACAGCATCACTACTCCAGTCTTCAGTCACACGATCCTTCAGAAATCATTCTAATATGCTCATTTGCTGCTCAAAAGACATTTCTGATTATTATCAATGTTGAAATCAGTTATACTGCTTAATATTTCTGTGAATATTTCATGATTTTTTTTCAGGATTCTTTGATAAAAAGTGACAAAGACATTTGCTACAAAAGATTTCTGATTCAAATATATGCTGCTGTTTTGAATATATATATTGACCCCAAACAAATGGATTTAAAATTTCAGACACATTACCTACCCCAAACCAGTTTAACTGACAAGATAATTGAAAGCTATGCTATAATACTGTTATCATTATTCCCCTAGTGTGTATTATTAGGTATTATTAAGTACTATAAGGTCTTTCATCTCTAAAATCTCATCTGCATTACATGCACAAATCACAAAACAACAATGCAGACTAATACAACCAGAATCATCCAAACTGACATTCACTTACCCATAAATTCACTCCTGTATGTTTAATGAGCTACCAATCTGCAGAGCACCTCTGCTTGCTCCAAAGGCCGATGTAAGAGCACACATGCATGTTTATGTGCTAGGCAGCGTTAGATTAGCTCTAGATGCTTCTCTGAGGTATAATCTGTGAGCGGTTGGTCTATCTCTGGTCGTGCATTCATTTAGATACACAGGGATTGGCTTCACACAGTTTCTGCGTAAGATCCTACTCATATCTTTGTCTGAGGTAGCGTTTTCTAGCTCTGCCATCTGGAGTTCAGCCTAGTACAATTACAAGAGTCTAGACTTATGATTCTGATTCAGAACAGCTGTTATTTTATACATAAACCTGTCAGTGTTGGATCCATACACACTTACGTATGCAGGTGCACATACAATGGTGACCATCCCTTGTGGTTTGTGTTGTGACAGTGTGCCTGCAGCCAATCACCGACCAAGATTAAAGCCCTGACTGCCATTCAAAAGCTAACTATAGTCACAGGTGCATCATGGGATAATGTGCTGATGGGATACACCAGGTCACAAACTACTACTCACACGGAATCTCAAACGTCTACCCATAGATAGTAGCACAGATACTATATTTTGCTGGTACAGTATTTTGGAACGGTTAACAAGAAGACTGTAAAGACTTGTTCAAGACACTCCAATAAACAACTCCATAATTGTGTGTTTTGTTATGCATATGCACTCATCAATCTACGCATCTGCAAGAGCGTCAGATACACACCTGTTCGAAGTTATACAATACATTTCTAACACACAAAACAAGCAACACTGACAGTGTTCTGGCCATGAAAATGATAAATAGAAGGACAGAGTTATAAACCGATAGTAATTTCACAAGAATTTTAACAGGTAGTTTCTCCAGAATAGCAGCTACTGAGTAATTTCCATTTTCATAAGCTCTAAAAGGTGTGTGAGAACACTAAACAGAACAGCCATATTCACACTCCCTCTTATATTAGGATCTACAATATATATACTGTACATACATTATAAATATACTGTGTATATATATATATATATATATATATATTCAATGTTATAACATCTTTGTTGAACATGCCATTTAAGGTGGAAAAAAGACATGATTTAATAACACTGACATATTCATATGGCAGAAAATAAAGGTATTTTTCACCATACCTTTCAACAAAACTGCTTCAGTTCAGTAATATTCTACCAGTGAAGGTTTGAAATCATTTATGAGTTTTTAATGTTTTTAAAAGAATTCTCTTATGCTCACCGAGGCTGCATTTATTTGTTTAAAAATTCAGTTAAAACATTGTGAATATTGTAAAAGTCATACTTATTTTACTATACTAATTGAATATATTTCCGAACGTAATTTATTCCTGTGATGGCAAAGCTATCGTCATATTGTAATAATTTTTCACAATATCACTGTTTTACTGTATTCTTCATTAAATAAATAAAGCCTTGGTCAGCAGAGACTTCTTTCAAAAGCAGAACCAAATCTTACAACCCCTAAATTTTGACGAGTAATGTACTTTATAATAACTAGTAGACACTTCAAATTTTGTTGGTGTCTCTAACTATGCGGCATCCAGTTTTAAAGATCAAAGGTCAGGACAATCCTCCAAGGGAGCCCATTTAGTACCCATCATGGTGCCAAGTGAATGTGCATATGTGTTTGAGTATGTGTGTTAGTGAGTGATGGAAGCAGACAGCTCCAGCAGAGAGTGCAGTGGATTAGACTCCCGCTAATTCACAGAAATAGAACATCCACACAACACACACAAACAAATACACCTACAGTAAATGCAACAGAGTATCAGAGTCTCCATATTGCTAAATAAGACCATATCATAAAGACAATAATAACTGAAGTGCTTGCTCAGCACTCAGTTCTAGTGTTAAAGTGCCTGCAAGGCATCATTATCACAGGCTGCCTTCACTGTGACTTTCACTTATGTTTAGGGTTAAGGATTTGAACAAACCCCTAACATTAAGCATTCGATTCATCACATAACTGTTTGTGCTACTGACATGAATGATAGATGAAAACTGCATAATGATGAAGAGAGGTGTGCTGTTACTTTTGTTATGATTTCTGCCTGCCGGTTGTAAAACGGGTTTAAAACAATTTCATAGACTTATATTTTGAGTATGTGTGTTAGTGAGTGATGGAAGCAGACAGCTCCAGCAGAGAGTGCAGTGGATTAGACTCCCGCTAATTCACAGAAATAGAACATCCACACAACACACACAAACAAATACACCTACAGTAAATGCAACAGAGTATCAGAGTCTCCATATTGCTAAATAAGACCATATCATAAAGACAATAATAACTGAAGTGCTTGCTCAGCACTCAGTTCTAGTGTTAAAGTGCCTGCAAGGCATCATTATCACAGGCTGCCTTCACTGTGACTTTCACTTATGTTTAGGGTTAAGGATTTGAACAAACCCCTAACATTAAGCATTCGATTCATCACATAACTGTTTGTGCTACTGACATGAATGATAGATGAAAACTGCATAATGATGAAGAGAGGTGTGCTGTTACTTTTGTTATGATTTCTGCCTGCCGGTTGTAAAACGGGTTTAAAACAATTTCATAGACTTACTGTATATTGAAGCAGGAAACTGAGTCATATTTAGTGGCCAGAATATCACAGACACTTGCTCTTTTGCCTTAGGGATGGTAAACAACCACCCAGAACACTATATCGACTTTATTGCAATGACATAAAAACCATAACACCTTAGCAACCGCCTAGCAACACACCAGCATGGTGGTAACTTTTGCACAAAACACCACACATATTTTCTTTCTTAAACTTCTAGCTTTTCTTTCTTCTCTACAATTTTCTGGAGAGTCTGAACAGCTCAAAATACACTTTCAAATGCCATCCATTCATATTTTGTTTTGCATATAATTTCAGCCATTCTTTGAAGAAATTTAGTGATTCCTCTTTTTTTTTTATTGCATCCATAACTGAGAATGCTTTTTATATTGCAGTTCAATCCCTGAATTTGAATAACTGCAATAAGTGTCATTTTTACCTAGAAAAGGGAGGTTAGTCAAGACTTTGAAATGAACTTTGAATGATGACTTCACAAAGCCTTCACTTAAAGTTTAAAATATTTTAAAAGTCTTAATATTTATTAAGTGTCCATGCACATCTGAACTTGCAATGAATGGTATGTTTGAATTTCTGAATTATAATTCAGTGAATTCTAGTCCTTTAATTCCAATTTAACTTCCTGTAGGGTGTGGTCAATTCAATATAAATGCATACTAATGAATTGTAAGGGAGCCCTTTATTAAATTTTGCCCAAATTCAGGGATGATATTTCATTCGGGACATGCAAATCTAAATTATTCAAAGACACATGATTTTAAACTTCCTGTGGGGCGTGGTCAGCCAAAACATACTAAAGGTAGCTTTGCTTAGCCAGACATCTACACATAACACTGAACAAGTGTTTTCATACCATTTAAGGGGCAAGTATATCTAAAATCACAATACAGATCACTGTGGAAAAAAAGCATTAAATAATTGCCCAGCAGTGCCAGTCGCCAATCAGATGCAGAAAACACCTCAAAGTATTTTTTTTGACAATTCTGGATAATATTCATAATTTCTATCAATCCAAAAGTGATAAATGCAGATTATTTCACAGACATAGTCATATTCAGTTATGCTCATGGTACTACAAAGTGTCTAAAACAAAACTCTAAATATATTTCAGATTTGATGCCACAAACATGAAAATATTTGGCAAATCCAGAGATTATGTGGAGCCATGTTTGTGTATGATATGCATCAAGCGGTCAGCAAACAGACTGTAGATGTGCCATCTGAGCCTAACAATAATGCTCACGCATTCAAAAAAAAATGTCCTGGATATTACAAACATTCACACCGCTGAAACAAACTGAACTGCAAACATGCTACAGCGATTTGATGGAAAAGCATTGTATTTGATTTACAATATACTTGAAAGAAATGCCAATGACCCTGAAGAGGCTGAAATATATGTAGCACTGCCTTACAGTTCTATTTATAGCAGCAATTTCTCTTCCAATACAACACCTTCCAGCTCCTGCTCTAGGCTATATTTCTGTTTACATGAGATTGAGTCATTCTTTATCCTTACTTCTGAAAATTAAAGCAGAAGGATTTGCTTGCTTTGGCACTTACGGTAAATCTTACAGATTTATGCAAACGAAGAAATCTTATTATAGGACAATCCTCACAACTTAGGACTTGTGCAACAATATCTATATTGAAAATGTTCTATTGTTCCACAGAAGCCATCAAAATACTAACAGACTACAGTAACCATATGGAAAACCATGGATGGCTACATCTTTATCATCAACAACAAACTATGGTATTTGTTATGAAAACTCCACACACATCACAGATTCTCTGTGTTAAATGTCTGTACTTGCCTCATTCTCTTTACTCTTGTCTCTATTCCGGCTGGAGCTGTTGGCGGTCTCTTTGGTGATGGGCACAACCGATATCTGATGCACAGGCATGCTAGCAGTGTTCAGGACTGCGGGATACCTCGCTGCCTTCAGCCCACCAAAGACAACGGACTCACGCCATCCTGAGGGTCGGCATGGAAACAAAGAATACGACCCGCTCCAGAGTTGGTACACACACTCCTACAGACACATGCATAAAATCAGGTTAAGTATCCTGGGTGAGATCTTAGACTTCAGCTGCAACAGAGAAACATCCGGAGAGCTGGTCGTCACATCCCAAAAAAAAGCTGAAGCCAACCTCTCTCGTTCCACCTGTGTGATCTGTGAAAGGGAGAAAGAGCTCATTTAAATTCTACTCTACCTGAGAGCTGCAGTGATGCCTCCGTTTTTTGTAGATACGTGTGTGCGCGTCTGTTAACCTGACCTGTAAACATGTTGCTGAGAGGACTTAGGGGTTATTTTAGCTCCAAATCTCCTCCCTCCAGGAGCAGCGTGGGATGGAGCAGCCAGCTAATCAGCTTACAACCCCAGGGGCTGCACACAACCTCGGCTACTGGAACACACACACACACACACACACGAACACTGGAGAGAACAAACTAGCTCATAACAGTTGATGTTAAATGTTTCATTTATACAAACAGTTGAGGAGAGCTACTCTTTCTCAGCATGTATGTGCATACTGTATGTATGTGTGTATTCAACATTTTGGACACACTTACTCTTTCTTCATAATTAAAATTTTCCACATTTATAATAATAGTAATTCCTAAGTATGGCAGAGGTAGAGGACGAACGATTTTTGAACTACCTTATGAATTTGCTTTTTCAAGGTCACCACCCTTTGTTTAAATTACCACTCCAACTCCAAGAGGTGCATGCTGGGATGCTTTCTGAACAGTATTGAAAGAGTTCCTATGTATGCTGAACACTTGTTTGTTGTTTCTCCCTAAATATCCGGTCCAACACATCCTTTGAAATAAAAGAACAAATTATTTAAAAATCCATACATAAATAGGAACAATTTACATTTGTATAAAAGCACATCTTTAAGTATAACCCTGTAGATAAAAAGGGTGTGTAGGTCATCATGATAAACATAAATGCACACAAGTGTGTGAAAGTATGTAACTTCTAGTGTCTATGTAAAACAGGTCACATTCATTTTTACACACTATTAATGTCCAATCATATTGACTCATACATATGCAAATAAGAATATTAACCCAAGCTTTACAAATACACAGGATGAAATCTCTTAACCCGACTACTCACATCTGATTACCAACTCATAAATCAAATAAAGGAGCCTGTAAAATACATAATTATAGCACAAAAGCCCATTGGTAGTGCTTAATTGAATGTGGATTTAAAAATACTATCATACTTAGAAGAAGAGATGCTGTAAGATTCAAGAAATAGTTTCACTCATTTACATAAACCTAAAATTGCATTTTGATGATAAAAAATTAATTCAGTTCCTTTATGTCACACTGAAAAATATTTATCTTACTTAGTATTTTTGTCTTGTTTTCTAGTACAAACATCTAAACAGTCTTAGATATCATGATACATTTACTCGAAAAGGAAAATTACTAAAGAATTTAAAATTAATTAAAAAAGTAAATGTATCTTGATTTAATAATGTTTAGATGTTTGGACTGGAAAACAGGAAAATAATCAGAAAACAGTAAAAAATAATATTTTTGTAGTGCAGTTTGTTTCTAATTACATGGGGGTTTTTTTAGAGAGAGACTACATAGAGAATGTAAAATTGACTATATTATATAATATTATTTAATTTAAAAAATCTAGTGATTACAAAAAAAAAAACATGAATTAATTTAGTTTAAGATGTAGAACTAATTTTCATGCATTGCACATAGGAGAGAGCCATTTCTCTTTCACATGGTCTCTCTGTTTCCCTGCTTGTAAAATGCACATAATTACAAACAAATTAACATGTAAGCATTCCTTTTCTCTCTTTCTCATCATCCCTCAAGGCTGACCACTTATGTCTGATTGCGATTGTGTTTTTTTTTACGTTGAAGGCCCTCAAGGGGCTCTTAAAAACAAAAGATGTCTCAGAATTTTATTTTTTCAAGATCTGGAACATGCAAGGTTCGAGATCAGACACATTAATCCAGCTAAGGGTTGGATTTGGTTGTGCTTGGTATAGTTATGAAAAATAACTATAAAATAACTAAAAGTGAACTTGCGTTCAGTTTGATTGCTGCCTCCAACTGCAGCCCTGTCAATGCTGGCCGCGGTTGATATCGAATACACCTAAACTGACTGTTTGGTGAGATACAAAGAGTAAAAATGAAAGTGGAAAAACCCATTAAATAATCCATAAAAATATTCAAAAGACGTCAAGGGCATGTGAATTCTGTGAAAGAGAAAACTATTTTATCACTTATTTTAAAAAATGCTACTTTTGGTAATCCAAAATGTTCTTGTTTTTTTTCTGCACCGATGACAACATACTTCTAATGAACATACAATATGATAGAAGGAGAGAAATTCTGGTAAATTATCCTAACTATTTTCAGGTTCTAAATCAGGGGTGATCAGTCGCTCTCCTGGGAACTTAATCAAGGTTTTTCAGGTTCAACTGAAAGTTACAGGCAGGAGTGAGAGCAAGGACTGTGCACCCCTGTGTAAGATAACAGCCTATGTGTGCTCATTTTAACTCTATAAACTTCTAGGTAGAACAAGCACACATAATCAGTTCTCAGGCATCTGAAGGTTTTTACCACAAAAGCTCATATCTACAGGTACCTTAAATTAATGTCTTGCAAATATTTGCATTCAGCCTGACCGCAATTGCAGTAGTCTAAAACAAAAACAATGAGAATATAGATATTTTGATAGAAGATTCAGAACTTTAATAAATAATGATATATATATATATAATAAATTAATAACAGTATAATAAATTACACTGCCTGGTGATCATTTATGAAAAGAGTGCAAGTGGGATTAGTAGACACAGGCCACCGAATATAAGAAAAATGGCTAACTGATAACAGATCTGTACATATAGACACATATGCAACGCAAATATTGCAACCACAGATATTAAGAGGAATATGTTGGAAGGAATCAATATGGGTTATAATAATAATAATAGTAAACTGGTGAGAGACAAAAAACACCTAAAATCTCCACTGTGATTATTTACACTATTACAAGATCAAGCTGGTCAGCTAGCACCTAAACTGACCACCCAGCAAAAACCAGTATTAACCAACATAAGGAAATTCTTGTGGTGTCAACTTGATTAGTCAAGCATATTTATTTGAGACAAGTGGCCTTTTTTATACTGTTTGCAAAAGATGAAAAATAAGAACCTTATAAAATGGTCATTTTTGTTAAATCGTGTTCCATTAAATAAAGTAACTGCTAAATTACTAGTCTAAAAGGAACAAAAGGTTTAAATATTTATTTATCCAAAATATGGCAGGTGGACTTGGAGTTTTTATGAGAAAAGTAAGTAGTGAGTAACGGGGGTAAAAATGTATACAAATTGTAAAGCATTTATTTAATTATTTAACCAAAATATTGAAGGTGGATTTGAAATTTTTATGAAAGAAGCTGTTACGTGAGTTATGGGTTAAATTAGTCAAACTATTTACTAAATTTATTTATACTATGTTTCAGGGAAAATCCACAGTGTATATCCACATTTTCATTCATTTCTGACCCTACTGGTACTGAAGGACATAGAAAAACATTTCAACTGTGGCATAAAATTATTTATAGACCAAATTGATTTTCATGTCCAGTCTGGGCAGGAATAATTGAGCATGCTGAGACAATCTCCATGAACATACAACATATATACCCACAGCAGGATCATCCTAGAATGTCCTACTATTTCAATAAGGGACAGTCAGGCTGGGATTGCATGATCATGACTGAGTTTTGCCTCTACTTGTGTTTTGTGTCTGGTATCCAGGGTAGAAGCATCGCTAGTTATTCTCACCATGCAATATGAGCTACTCATTGTGGTTACCCCCTCATCATATTACAGTATCGCCTGTATACAAACAGATGCACACGCACAGTCTAATAAAAAATAATGTACAGCGCCAAAGACTTCAAAGTGGATGCTCGTTTGTGCGATAGTACATGTGAGTAATTGGTTTTTTAGCTAAATATGTGAGTTCGTGTGTTGTCGTGATCCAAACATTTGCACAGGTGCTGGAGTGTTTTGTTCTGGCAGTGTTGCTCATTTCGAAGCTCAGATGATGAAGATGTGTCAGTTGTGTTATTTTGATAATGTGCCAGTGTTGCTACAGTATTTCTGCAGCAGTGGTGCTGAAGTATCAGTGATGCCCTGATTTTGTTTTCAGCGAGTTTGTGTTTGTTCGTTCAGCTGAAGCAGATGGCCTCGCCCTTCACTGAGATGGAGTGGTACACTATTCTCTTCTGTCTGGCAATATTCAGTATTTTCACCCTGTATGGCCTAATACAAGAGAGATGTGAGCACACTACAGGTATGAACAATATAAGCATTATTACATTAAAGGAATAGTTCACTCAAAATTGAAAACTGTGTCATTCTGCATTGAGGACTTGGGCTGGGCTTCAAACATGGTCCATGCGACTGTGAGTAATAGAGTGAATGGCTATAAACAGAACATTTTAACATCCAAACTAGCGAGAAGTAACCATGATCAATTTATGAATGAATCATTATTTGGAGCCTTTTCAGTGAACTGACTCATGAACTGGGCTGATTTGGTTTTCATGACCCAATTGTTCTGTGTCTCAAATTTGGCTGAAATGGCTACTATCCCATTGGAAGAGAATATTGTCAGTAAATAACTAATAATGATTAAATGTGCCTCTGTTGGTCACAAAAAGTTATATGACTAAAAAAAGACTTGATGCACGAGTCACAAAGACCATTTTATTACGTGCTTTCACTTACTTTTGAAGCTTAAAAGATTTAACATTTCACAGGGTGAGTGAAAGAGAATACAGCAGAGAATATAGATCAGCATGTTTGAGCTAAGTTTTAAATTACATTGATATTAGCGAGTTTTGAAGAGCGGTCTACACAATAATGAATTCCTTTACCTGTTGAACAAAACAAGAAGCAACTTGGGCATCACTGCTCAGTTTTTCGTTACACATAGTTTTTTTTTTTGTCTTTGTCATGTTCTCTGTCTTATGTTTTCATACCTTTTTCTACAAATTAATAATGTTTAAAAAAATTTAATTAGGACCAAACTACTGAATCCACCTTTAAAGGGAAAGTTCACCAATTTTCAACCCGTTTTGTATCGTTACAATGTCGGTAGTGTAAGTAAATGACAAATGTGTATTATTTTTACGTGTTACCTGCAAAAAGATATCCCTGACTTTAAGCTCCAGGACTTTTGTGAAAACTGCATATCATTCTTCCGCATTTTTGTCACTTCCGCTCACGCATCGATCCCAGTGCATTATGAGTGTTCAAGTTTTACTAACTACATTTTTTTTGTTTTCTCTACTTGTGTAGCGGTTTAGAACAAATTCACTTTTATACTTCATAGGCAGACAACTTTTATTAAGCAGTGAATTACCCCTTTAAGCTTTTATATATGTATAAATATATAGAAATAGCCAAATCCTAATTTCAGAAGTAATAAAAAACACTGACATGACATTTGACATGATTTCAAATCTACCCACAAGTATTATAAATATCTGCATTCAGCCTGACCCCAGTTGCACTAGTCGAACAAAACAGGTTCAACTAGTTTCAAAATTAACGTGGCATTCTTGGTTTGTTCGCTTTTCATTTTACTAAAAAGATGAAGATGTCAAAGAAAGACTTGAGGAGCCACTCATCGTCTGAGTCTGAGCCTGCAGGCCTCTCAATACTCAAGACAGATTTCATGCAACGTGGACCAGGATCCAGGATCAGTCATGATGAGTGCTGTGCACATGACCTGACCTGTACGCTGCTGCCTTTATTGCAGTTGAAACCTCATCAACTGGCCTGGATCCAGCTGCAAACTCAGGTAAACAATAAAGACAGCAAGTGTATGTGTGTAGGTGCTTTAAGTATGAAAAGTGGGTTTAAACGTTGACGTGGTTTATAGCCAGCAGTAAGGAAGAAGGGGACTTTAATTGCTCTGTGTGAGAAGCTTGTAAAACTAAGTCTCTAACACACAAGCATGTTTCATACACTGTGTGTGTGTGTGGTAAAAATTGAACAAGCTGCTATTGATGGGTTGAATCCTGCTGAAAGAAAGCAAAACAAGGTATTTATATCCATTTCTCTCTCTCTATACACACAACATTAAGGCCCTACCAAAGTAATTGCTGACTTCAAAAGAATGCATTTTGCATTATACAGTGCTATGCAGTAACCATTTACAAGTATATGAAACAGAAGTTTTCGATAATGATACCAGTGATTTTATTTGTCTGTTTTCTGTTTTTATTTACATTTTTATTTAAAATAAAATGTACTGTGTTTTTTGTAATTTTTTAATATGTATATATAGCTTGTATTATTTATTTATTTGTATTTTTTGGCAGCTAGCTGAAAAGTTTATTTTAAAATATATTTTATTTCAGTTAACGTTTATTTTAAGTAATGAACGGTTTTGTTAATAACCTTGGATGACACTGTAATTTAAGTTTGTGGATGTTTCACATCCAAAAGTTGTGATCATCATGTAATATTATATTTCAGTTCACCAGTATAGGGCCAAACTAGGAAACATATTGCCATGGTTCTGCAACATTACAATCATAATTGTCTATTATTCCAAACTGATCTTATGAGAAAACTATTTTGATTTGTAACGTGACAGCATTAATTAAAGTTTCTTAAGGGTCAAGATCATGTTATCTGCATCTCCTGCGCTCCATCAAGCCACTCCCATAATATCTGTCATCACTCAAATTAATGCACGACTCTACATTATCTGTATAGCATGTGTGTAAGACTCGAATACAATTCTGAAGTAATAATTTTTTGACGAATAAAACTTTCAGTGAGTAAAACTGGCTGTGTCTATAGTATTAAAGACTACACAACATTATTATATTATTTTTAAATTAATTTTTAAATGATTATTATTTTAAATGATTGTCCCTGGATTAGTAGTGTTACAGGGCGAACGAGACGTGAGACGTGAGGATCCATATGCAAGGCTTTATTAAAGAGTGTGGTCATGAAACAGGCATGGGTCAGACAATGGCAAACAGGTATATTAAGGGCAAGACAGAAGAGTAATCCAAAACGGGCGTGGTCGATCAGCGGCTAACAATATCCAGAGGGCTTGACATGAGGGGTTATCCAATAACACGAGCTAGAGTCCAGGCAAGGTGCAAAAACAGTCAGAAACAGCAGGCAAAGGGTTAATCCAAGAGAAACAGGCAATAATCAGGTAACACGGGAAAGCAGGCAAGACAAGCCTATGACTAGACTATGGAAACTAGAACTAAATACTCAAACAAGGACAGGGAACTGGCTCCGTAAAGTAGCTATCGCAAGGTGAGTGATGTGCGCTTACGATACTCGGCCCTGAATGGTGTTGTAAGACTGATTTATATAGTGTGTGTTATTGGTAGCAGCTGTGCGTGATTGGTTTCAGGTGAGCTTGTGTTTAGTGCAATGGAGCATGGGAAATGTACATAGTCCAGAGGGATGTGTAACAGTCTGTGTGGTGTGAGAGTCAATATAATGGGAGGGCGACCTCTGGTGGCAAGCGGATGGAAGTTCATGAACAGGATTCGTGACAAGCAGGGTACTCTTGTAATAAAATAGCGGTGGTAGCGGACAGATTTTAAGTATCAAGATGCAATCTAATCCTGTTTACATGAAACAAGCCTGCTCCCGAGCAGGTTTAAGCTTAAGGACCTGTTGCTATGACAGCAACACTTGAGCTTCGAAGAACCAAACAATCCAAGATCATGCCAAATCGTCAACGATCAAATCCAGCTAACTGAGTTAGCGATGTACGAAGAACGGGCCCATGAATAGCCTGATGAGATTTAATGTTATTATCCCTGATAATGTTGCTTAAATTGGTAGATTTCTTTAGCTCTATCTTTAAGGTTCTTCTACAGTCTTTTGCTTTATTCATCAACACAACTGCACAGCGCCTGCTCCCGAGCAGGTTTAAGCTTAAGGACCTGTTGCTATGACAGCAACACTTGAGCTTCGAAGAACCAAACAATCCAAGATCATGCCAAATCGTCAACGATCAAATCCAGCTAACTGAGTTAGCGATGTACGAAGAACGGGCCCATGAACAGCCTGATGAGATTTAATGTTATCATCCCTGATAATGTTGCTTAAATTGGTAGATTTCTTTAGCTCTATCTTTAAGGTAGATAGACAACACAACTGCACAGTCGCCTCTCCAGCTGAATGTAGTTTATTGATCCCGAATACATGCAGCGTGTTAATGGATTTTCTTGCATTAATGTCTTCAGAGCCCTGCATATCTGAGCTGCTTCAGCCTTTCACACTTATTATTGCACATTCACTTTTAAACATTTGTATCATCCATAAAATCTATAAAGATATAATAAACTGTTTAAAGCTGTGTAATCATGTTTTATAGCTTTCACCTCTCTCTCTCTCTCTCTCTCTCTCTCTCTGTGTAGAGGTGGAAGTGTATGTGTTTGTTATGGATCTGCTGTTTTCAGGTTTTGAGTTGGTCTTCATCATCATTGCATTTACTATCATGTGCTTATTTGGCCTGGCTGCTGTCTGCACACACAATACAGATCATCAAGGTAAACACACTTTTTATCCATCCACTCAAACACTGAACTAATGACTAAATCAAGATGTCATCTAAAGTGCATGTTTGTGTCCCATAGATGACTACATTCAAACAGAACAGAAGATAATGCGACAAAAGAACACCTCAAAGAAAAAACAGAGAGTCGTCACCAAAACCAATCAAGAGCTTCCGTGAACACAAACAAACACATTTCATACAAATACACACTCCTTCCATTGGTGCTCAATGGATAAAAAGGACTGGCTCAGCAAATGCAGTTAACCAGCGGACAAACTGAAGATCTCTGACACTTAAAATGGACTTGCTGTTGACCTCATCTTTCATTTGAGCCTCAAGACCAGCTGTCTCAGATTGGCTTGAATGTATGACCCCAATAAGTAATTAACCAGTGAAGAAAGGTAAAGACGATTTATTGAAATTGAAACCCCTCCCCTTTCCCCACCTAAATCTGCTTGTAATATAATGATTTAAAGCCTGTCTGGAGAAGCCTTAATTTTTCTCACGCAGCTTATGCTTCGGTGGGCAAACTGCTTCAAAAGTCTCTGGGTGGTGGTAGCCTTTGGCGAGAAAAACAGGAAAATATATTACTGAATGCATATTGTGAAGACTTTTTTATATTTATACAAAATATATTTATATGATATAATGTTCTAATATTTATATAATGCATTGTTGTTGTATGTTATTTATTTTTCCATATATATTTGGCTTTTTTTTTGTATTTCAAAATAAAAATATATGAATATTGTCCAGTATATATACTGGTTTTAAATATTTTTTTGTATCTATAAATGTGTATTTTACAGCAACAGAATATATTTTGAATATGCATATAGCCATGTTTACACACACACACATATACAGTATATATATATATATATATATACAGTATATATAAATCATTCTTCCTAATAATTAGTGTGCTGGCAGTTAACACCACTGTGCTGCAGGACAACTACCTCTGTAATTAGTCTTCTGTAAGTCACTTTAGATAAAATGACCTGCTAACTAACTGCTAACTTTGGATTATGGCCATTGAAGGATCTTGAAAATGACAGCATTCATTAGTACATTCCTCTAATGAATGTGTACACTTAATCTTAAAATGTTTAAATGGCATTACGATCCAGTCATCTGGATCTGGAGAAGACTTTACATTGTTTCTAATTATGTATGCAAAGTGAGATTACATAGTGTTTAGATCCATGACCATGTGTGCTGAATGTTAACTTCAGCTACTCAGACGCTGCAGGTCAATTTCAAGTGCAACAATTAGAAAGGAATAAAGTTCACAATATATAATTGTTCACATATTTAAATCATACTGTGTTGGGTTTCATGCAGTTTATAAACATGCATTGATAAAATTGACATCATACTGCATAAAAGTGAGACTTCCGTTGTCATTTCTGTTGTGAATATAGTGACAGAATATGGGGCGCCCTCTAAAGGTGATTAGCAGAAACTGTTGTAATTCGCCAATCATGCAGACACTAATTCTCAAGCCTTTCTTACAAATTTATCCTCTCCTTACTTTTCCTTAACAGTGATATTCCTTAACACAGAAAAATACAGGTATGTTTCAGTGATCAATTTAAGACAAAAATAATGTGAAGTACAAGAGGTGTTTTTTGTTTTCTTCTTTGGTCTACAGCTTTTTAATATGTCTGTATTGGCTGAATTTATAGGTGTATGTATATTTGATTTATAGCTGTATATATCTATAGGGGAACCAACACGAGTAAGTTGGAGGAAGGGAGCATGTTGGGGGAGTAGTTTGGGTATGCGCTTCCTGACAGTAACTACTTTTGGAGTTGTAAACTGGAGAAGGGGGTATTGTCTCAGTGTGTGTGTGTGTGTGTGTGTGTGTTGTTAAGGGAGGGTAGTAATCTAGTTTTGGAGGAAGAAAGGTTATGGGGAATGCCACTCTTATCTGCTGTTGCAACAGGCAACAAAGCTACACACTGATAACACTTCCTGTTACACTGAACCAATCATATATAAACGCACTTGGCAGCAACAATCACACTCTCACTTTGAACTCAGCGCTGGGCTTAAAAACACATGCGCACTAAAAACACATATTTCCATTCAGGTAAAGAATCTTGACTACTTCTCAAATTAATTGAGTAATAATATAATAATAATACATTTATAAACAGAATCAGACACATTCACACCACAAAAAAATAACCAAATATTTACTTGATTATTAT
Source organism: Sinocyclocheilus grahami (assembly GCF_001515645.1). Lineage (NCBI taxonomy): Eukaryota > Metazoa > Chordata > Actinopteri > Cypriniformes > Cyprinidae > Sinocyclocheilus > Sinocyclocheilus grahami. The sequence goes on along the minus strand of NW_015505322.1, from coordinate 713,005 downwards.
AGTTTTTGTGTACATATCTATTTCAAATTTCTAGCAATGTTCTACTTTCAGGAAACAAGTAATGCAATTCAGAGTTCAAACAGGCAAAGCAAACCATTGCTTTAATTTTTTTTTTAAGTTCCCTCAATTTTGTTTTGTTTTTATAATATTTCATAGCCTAACAGTTGGAAAGTTTTTCTTTCACTGCATTTTTTTTTTGGAAGACACACACACAATAAATACATTATTTTCATTATAATTTCGATCAGATTTTAATATTGGTGGTTTCTTACTGCAATTCCCGACTTTATTGTATTTTTGTATTTTTCAGTGTTGCTATAATATTTCATAGCCTGACAGTTAGAAAGTTTTTCTTTCTAAATAAATAAATAAATACATAAAATAATATAATATAATAAGAACATAAAATAAAATAATTTAGTATTTTGTGGGAGGCTATCTATCTTGACAAATCATGTGCTCTTGCTCCTGAAAGATGGACTCGACCTCTGCCTGCTGGGATGGGGTGTTTTTAAGGTCAGTGTGTGTCTCCCTGTGTGTGTGTGTGTGTGTGTGTGTGTGTACCTGGTATTTATCACATTATGGGGACTAAATGTCCCCACAAGGATAGTAATACTAGTAAATTGTAACCTTGTGGGGACATTTTTGAGGTCCCCATGAGGAAACAAGCTTATAAATCATACAGAATGAGTTTTTTTGAGAAAGTAAAAATGCACAAAGTTTCCTGTGAGGGGTAGGTTTAGGGGTAGGGCTGGTGTAGGGCAATAGCACATACAGTTTGTACAGTATAAAAACCATTACGCCTATGGAATGTCCCCATAAAACATGGAAGCACAACATGTGTGTGTGTGTGTGTGTGTGCATGTTTATGTGGTTTATGAGGACACAAATTTGTATAATAACATGGGTATGACATTGGTATTACAACGAGAAGGTGATTTATGAGGACATTTTCAGCGTCCCCGTAATTCAAAAGGCTTATAAATAATTCAGAATGAGTTTTTTAGAAAATCTAAAAATGCAGAAAGTTTCCTGTGAGGGGTAGGTTTAGGGGTAGGGTTGGTGTAGGGCAATAGAAAATACGGTTTGTACAGTAGAAAAACCACTACGCCTATGGAGAGTCCCCATAAACCATAAAAACAAACCTGTGTGTGTGTGTGTGTGTAAAGTCTTGGTTTTAATGTGTGTAAAGACCAAACAACACAAGCTCCATATGAGAATCCTTCCTGTGCAGAGAAATTCAACAAACAGCATTTGCAATTTTTCACGCAGCATGTCTCTACCTTTAGATTGGCTACTTGTTGCTTGGGCTTTGATACATAGGATGTGTATAATTCTATTCTAATATGCATGTTTATATGAAATCAGTGTCAAATTTTAAAAATGACACCTTAAGCCATCTAAATATCTTCCTCGAGCGTGTGTGTGTGTGTCGGTACAGCGAGTGGAGTCAGTAACTCACGTCTAGGGATTATTTGAGCAGGCAGGTTAATCCAAGTAATAACATCTAATCCCTAATAAAGCAAACGTTACCACATTCAGACACACAACCAGCCACAGACATACACCCATTCAGACTGTGCTGCGACTGTGATTTCATTACGAGTCAACGAGCAAAATGACCCCAACATCGGTGTTTTCATGCATGCAATGCATGCACTCTTGTCTATAGGTATCAGTCTCCATGGATTCCAGGTGGCTCCGAATAAGAATACAACTCATTAGCATATTCAAACTGAGGGAATAAAGTGCAGGGGACAATGTGAATCACCAGAGAGAATGAAAAGACATTCACACAGAATGTATGACGCCGGTGAGGTGCATTTTTGCAAACGCTATAAAGCAATAAACAAGTGTATCTGCATATATACACGTCAACTCTCGCACACACACACTGGCACTGGGGTGAAAAGCTGTTGGTCAGTTCATCTCGTCCATTAGCTACATGCTGGGTTCTAATCCTAACTGACATGAAAAAAGCTCAGAGGATGTGTAGTCACAGACACAGTTGGCGCAAATGGATGTTTAATAAGGATGGGCAGCGTCTATGACAGCTGCAGTATATCAGAGAAACATAAAACACACACTAAAACGCCATGACAGGCCCAGTATATCAAAGAAGAATTGAGATAAATGGACACACACATGAGAAAGGTCAATGAGTGGACACACATATGGCTCACACACTTGGCTCGCACACATATGCACTTCATTACGGACACAAACACACACTTACACTCCAAGAGGTCAACTAAGGCACACTCACACACTCATTCATCCCTAAACCTCCCCCTACATACTTTATTAAGTGACTTCATTCCAGTGTTGTTTTAGTATTATTCTTGTAATAAAGTTTGTATTAATATATATATTTTTATTAGATAATTAAATAAAACAAAAAAAGTATTACATAAAATTTTAAGCTTTTATTTTATATTTACAATTAAAATTGTTAGTAATTTATAGCTATTTATGATCATTCTTTTCATTTCTATTATTAGATCTATCTATCTGTGTAAGTAGTTTTATTTAAATATAAACTATAATTTTACTACATGATTTTTTAAGCTTTTATTATTTTTAAACATGTTCAGTTTTCATTTTAAGTTTATTTTTTAGCCATTTTGCTGTGTGCTTTTTGTCATTTTTACAAGTTTAGTTATGTATATTACTATTTAGGTATAATTTTTTTTATGTATTTCTATTTTTTCAGTAATTTTAGTACTTCAAATTGAACTTAATTCAGTTGGTTGCTAAGGCAACAATTTTTTGTTTAATTTAAGCGTTTCATATTTTTTTTCAGCTTTATTTGAGTTAACAAAAATGTTTTAAACATTTTATTTTTGGTTTTAGTTAGTGATAATAACCCTGCTTCATTTACATAAATACTCCTACAAATGATCCGATGCTATGTTATTTGCATATTATACCAGTATTACGCATTGTCTTGCACAGTCAAGTCGTTCACAACCCCGGCTCATTATAACACACATGCACACAGGGACACATGGGGTATCTGTAAATCTAATAACATTACCATATTGGACCCTCAACTGTATCTGTCCAGTTTAGTATCACATCACTGAACAATAGCATGCACACTAAGAAAAGCCATTCTGAGCTAAAACTCCCTCTTTCTGTCCATCAGAAAGTGGCTCTTCCATTATTAAGCCTGTTTTGGAGTAAACAGTCTATGCAAGTTTGTCTCCAACACTTTAGATTCACCGCACTTGTACTTGAGCTCAAGGGAGCCAATGTAGACATCATTCAATGCAATGTTTACATGCAAATGATACACTGGGGGTGTTCCTGAATTAACACTGGCTCAGGTTAACCCCTATATTTATCTTTGTGTGATGAATTATAATCCTAATGCTCTGCTATAATGATTTGTCTCTTCACTCCATTCCTTGATTTCTTCCCAGGTGATTTACTAGCATTTTATGCCTCTGAAAGTCAAGTCGATGAGTATTAGACCATGCTAATCCATAATTTTGATGAAAAAGGTAGACATTAGCTCTAACAGTCTTTGGCCAGTGTGTCAGGCTGGCTCTCCTGTGGTGAGGTTTTGTTCTAGGTAGTGAAGTACAATAGTAGCTCATTAGTAAAGAGAGAGCTCATAGATCCAACAGCTACACTAAAACCAGCACTTCACAGCTCGTTCACACACACGCACACACACTTAACTGACCAGGCCAGCCAATAATTCACACACCTCTTTGACCAATGCTAATCTCTAACCAAAAACAGACACACTCAACTGCATATTATGAGACACCAAATCTCAATGATCTATATTTATCCACACAGACAAAACCCCAAATACACACACAGTGTGGTCCAAAAGTCTGGGATCACAAATCTGGGATTTTACTTTAAAATAATTAAACCTGAAAATAATCCAAATATACTGCTGTACACTTGTTGGTATGTTTGTATGTTTTTGTTGGCATCATATTTGTAAATGTAATGTAAAAATCTTTGCATACTGAATTGGTCTGAATCGTAATTTTTTTTTTTTTGAAAACATAATTAAGCAACTTTTCTTTCTTTAAATGTTTAAGAATGTGAGTGTAAAATATATTATTAAAATAAATATTATAAAAATATTTCAAATAATTTATTTATTTATCACAAATCAAATGTAAGCAAATTTGGTTGAAATGGAATAAAAACATTTGCCCTAAACATTTATTTTTTCTTTCATTCATTCATTCATTCATTCATTCATCTATATTTAAGTCACTAATGATCTGTAAACTAATTTAGGCAAAGTAAAAATAATTTTCTTATTTATCACAAATCAAATGTAAGCAAATTTGGTTGAAATGGAATAAAAACATTTGCCCTAAACATTTATTTTTTCTTTCATTCATTCATTCATTCATTCATCTATATTTAAGTCACTAATGATCTGTAAACAAATTTAGGCAAAGTAAAAATAATTTTCTTTTTCCTTCTTTTTCTTTCTTTCTTTCTTTCTTTCTTTCTAAGTATATATATATATCTATCCGTCTATTTAAAAGTAAGATTACTTGGGTAAAAGGGCTTACGATTATTTGAGCAAAATATAAGACATTTCAAAATTCACCTAAATCGTTATGCAGATAAAATGATTAGTAATATAATGCAAAACAGAAGCATTTTGACTAGTAGACTCAGACTTTTGGACCCCATATGTCATCTGTAACCACTGTACAAAACAAATCATTTTTGCACACATAAAGTATCTCCAAAAAGTTATTGTGTTTAGGGGGCTCCTTTCTGCCAGCTCTGTTACCTAATACATGTGGGGTCAATATGTAATCGTAATAATGTGTGTGTGTGTGTGTGTGTGTGTGTGTGTGATGTCCCATGTCCCCACCCAGTTTTTGGTCTTCCATACCCCTCCTTCTGTTGTTCCCTCTCCTCCCCCTTTCTCTTGTCTGTATAAAGAGGGGGTAAAGCTACATTGTCTCGACTGGACATTCACACTCATCAGGTCATCTGTCTATCCATCCATCCGAGGAGAGAGAAGAGAGAGTGAATATATCGCCATCTGAAACTTTGGAAAAGTTGGAGAGCCTGAGAACTGACTTGAGCTGCATGCGCATCCACTATCACGGCATCCTATACGAGCTCCGAGAAAAATACTGAGTGCGACAGAAACATAAAGGGATTTGTACAGTCCGTTACCTGCATATTCACAGAATCTGCTCTCGGAGGTACCGGAGACATCTGAGGAGACTCGGGCCGAACCTCACACAGCATCACCATGAGATTCTTCCATCCTCTGTATCTCCTTCTGCTGCTGCTCACAATCCTGTACATCACCAGCGCCGAGAAACAAGGTACATAACCACAAGACCTTGTTTCGAGAGTACAGAAAATACGAATTAAGCGAGTTAAAACAGAGACAAAATAAATCAGGTCTGTTGCGCGGTGTAGCCTAGCACTGGATTAAAATAGCTGCAACAAACCCTACATTAAGAAAAACGAGTAGGCTAACAAGTGTAAGGATTTTTTATTTAATATATATATATTTTTTTTTTGGTGTTACTTTTGTAAGTGCTTTTGTTGACTACTGTTATTTTTAACTTATTTATCCTGTCCTAAATATTAAGTGTACTTTATGTAGAAGCCTATAATTTCAGAGAATCATATTTAGTAGTTAATTATGCAAAAAAATATATCAAAATAATTAACCCTAATAATTGACCTCAGCTCTGAGCTCGCAGTCTGAAGTGAATGCTATGTTATAGGATAAAAAAAGTGTATAGTGAAATATTAGAGAGAAAATTAAAAGCAAAAACAAACGTGCAGTGTGACCGATTCACGAGCGAATGGCTCTTATGAACAGGTTCTTTTAATGGTTTGAATCAGTCTGACCAATTGCTCCCTCAATGCACTCACTGAATGCTGAGAGCCGTGAGTGAATCAACATCTGATTTACTTACTAAACTGCAACTTATCGTCTCGAAATGAAATTTTGTGTACTGAAGGTTTGTAAAACAAATAGGCCTATCGTTGCTGACTCAGGGAGTAGTTAAAGGTCAAACAAAATTTGTAATCAAGCATATATTTGAATCTAAATGTATGCACACACACACACACACACACACACACACACACACACACATATATATATATATATAACGGTTTAGCCATTCAACTCCAACTGTTCTGCAGTGAGTCACTTTGGATAACCGTCACCTCGTTAGCAAATTAGGATCTAGTTGGCATGTTTAGGTCTGTCCGTGTTAGTGGTCTATGCTCAGTCATGGCTGATTTAGGGTCAGTGCTTTGAGTGGATTTTAAGTGGCGCTTGATGCTTCTGAAAAGCTCAGCATCTTAACATACTCCAGAGACGAGCTCGGGTTTCACAAAGACTTCACTTGACCCTTGACATGGGAATGAATGTTACAATTTGCACTTCTGTACTAAATATAACAATGCAATTTTAAACTTATGTTATCGCAAAGCTGGAAATAAACCGCATTTACGCACGAGACCAATTTTTTTTTTACTCTACTTAACGTAGTTTTGCGATTATCTAAACACTCAGGCACATTGGTATACTGTAACTAAATGTAATTTAGCCTACGTGTATACACTCTCATCTCCCGCTGCTGTGGCGGCTATGCGCAATTAATCTGGTGCCCGTGGGCGATCGAGCACCGGCGTTCATTGTTAGTCATGATGTTGAGCACAATGGTATAATGCATTAGCATAGGGTTACTGCGGTGAAAGAGAGAAAGAGAGGGAGGTGCATGCAGTTCGCATAGCTTTAGTCAAAGGCAGATATAAAAGTACCCGGCTCTCCTCCCGTGCGCACCGTGCGCACCGTGCCATTGGCCTTGCGCCTCTGGGAGAGGATCTAATAGCTGCTTGTGGAGGGAAGTGACATGAGCGCCATCACAAGAACCTCTGATTGTTATATTGCCCTCCAGATTGTTTGTTACCAACTGGAGAGACCATTCATTTTGAAATTATTTCAGGTAACACCCCAATCAGGGGAGGGGTTTCTGGGGGGCAAGGGATGCATATCTCCCCAACCCCCCCAAAATATCAAATGGTCAATTTTAGAATAAATATAGTAAAACAATGGTTGATCTCTTTTGAGTTATTGATACTCATAGTAATGAACTTTGCAACATAATACTGTTATTGAGCTAAACTGAATTAAACTTAGCCGCATAATGCCAATACTGTCTTTTAAGAGCTGCTTTACAGCTGACATTGTGCTCGTTTTATACCTGAAGAACTCTGCAACACTAATACTGTGTTTTTATTACTGTGAAGCTGCTTTAAAAAAAATCTGTATTGTATCAAGCACTATATGTGACTTGACTTGGCATTAAATATGTTTAATAATAGTTTATAGCCCTAACAAGTGTTTTTTTCCTCCCTTTAAAGATTTTCTCAACCTGAGGCGGAAATATCGCAGACACAAATGTCCAAAGAAGCGCTGTCTACCTCTTCACTCCAGAGTGCCATTCCCTTGAGGTAAGATTTCAGTTCACCTTATTCCCTTTTATTACTCTGAGGAATGAGCAAATATTGAAAAAGGGGGAGCATCATTAGGAAACCCAAATTCTGACACCCCCTGGAAGTATTTGCAGACAAATAATAACGAAATACCACAAATTACTTTAGTGAGTCCTTGACAACACAAACTGAGTCTTGCCTAACAAGTGCGTGCACTTAATTCAAGAATACCGTTTACCCAGCTAACAAAAATAATGTTTTGCTAACATTCAGATGTTTAAAAAAAAAAATCTTGGTTATGCAAATGTAGGGGACAACATTAAGAGAACATTATGGGAATGTTACTTTTGAATGGTCTCTGAACCATCTGAAACTAGCAAACGTTAAACGAACATCCAACTAAAAAATATTTCAGAGAAACATTCCATGAGCGATGTATAAATAATGTATGGCTAATGTTTTGAGAACACAACTTTGAATGAACATTCTATTAATGCTACTGGAAGAGTGTTTGTTCATATCTTAGAGAGAACCTTCCCTGTTAGCTGGGTACCACTCCATTGTAATCTGGGCGTTAAGCCTCAGCCGAAACAAACAGAGAGACTTTGGGTAAATACCCTGGACTAAATGAGCTGGGAAATTATTGGATCTTTATAGCCATGCGACTTTCTCTCAGATGGGGAGTAAACACAAACACTCCACACCCACCCACACACACACAAAAGAGTGGAAACCTGCATAGCCCGAGCAGAGACACACAGCCGGATGAGAAAAGCCCTACCCCCATAAATACACCCTGTTTTAACTATCTGCCACACACACTGTAAAACTTGGGTGGGACACCTAGTAATGCCAGTCCTCAGAAACACCTGGTGTTTTTTTTTTTACAGTACATCTTGTAGATGGTTCTTACATTAAAAGCTATATGTTACTCAACAGTTCAAATTTGGGTGGTTGTTCATGTTGAAATGTGTGTGTGATGTGACACTGTATCTGTGGGCACACTGTGACAACCTACCGGAGCCGCCTACTGTTTTCAGACATTCTGGAGAGGTTGTCACCTTTAACCTTTACTCTATGACCCCCACATGAGCCAGAGCTAGTCTGGAGTTAACAAAACACACACACACACACACACACACACACACACATAGGAACAATGTCTAAAAGAAAAGCAGCACAAAGATCACATCAAGAATGGTAAATATCCATTCCATAGGCCTGAATGATTGTGGATTGAAACTTTGTTTGTGTTTTCTTCTCCATCAGGTTTCACAACTACACAACTATCCTTATGATGCCTTGTCGAGCGTTAAGAAAACCAAAGACCTGCATTGGGAAATGAGAAGAGTTTTGTATCCGACTCACTCAGGACTGTTCTGTAACCAAGCCATGCTAGTCACTTCTGTAAAGGGAGTGTATTGTTTTATGAATGTTAGTGAAGCCATGGGGACATTCACTGCAACCAAACATGCTGAAAACTCATTGCTCAATCAGTTTGAGTTTGCCGGAATCATTGTAAATAGAACTGAATGAAATGTGTTTATATGTAATTTATGCACTTCAAATGTTTTATCTTGATTAAATAAAAAGTGTATTGTCTTTTCACCCCCCCCGGACTTCGTGTGTCTCAAATCATACCACTTGGTACAATTGGGATTGTTCTGTTTTTGATTGACAGAATCTGAAAAAAGCCACTGATCAGAAAGGTCAACATTCCTGATTCCAGACGATTAATTTTTTTAACCTATTTTGCATGGATTCACATATATATATATATATATATATATTCCTTCACTCTAAAAAATGCTGGGTTGTTTCAACCCAATGTTGGGCCAAATATGGACTAACTCACCTGTTGGGTTAAAAAGCTAATTTAAAAATGTAACCAAAATTTAACCCAACAGTTGGGTTAGTCCATATTTGACCCAACATTGGGTTGAAACAACAGTGTTATCAGTTGAATACTTCTCTTAAAGACAGATTTCAGCTATATATTCAGCAACATGTACACCCCAAATTTCACGAAAAAAGAATTTGTGATATCAGAGAGGACCCTCACAACTGTCAACATCATTAAATCTCTTAAAATAAAATCTTTCCTTTTTTTAAACTGTGAAATGTCATGTGGTGCAACCCTTCAAAAACTATACACTTAAAATAATTATAATATTTACTAATAATTGTAACAAAAGATCTTAATTGTATGTTTAAAATTCTTTTACTATATCATAAAATGTCTAAAAACTTAAACTTTAAATAATATTAAGCATTTTGATTATTACTTGGTTGAACATAGTATCCAAGTTTTCCAAAACCATATGTAACCAACATACAAAAAGTATATTTTGTCAAAGAACATGATGTGTTTTAAACAAAATTTTAATCTAGTATTATCTTACCTCTTTCTTTATCTTGACTCTTTTTAATCATCAAACCGTGAGCACATTAAAAACTCAACCAACCTAATTCAATAAAATCTGTGGAAATTTTATTCCAAGAAGTAGTTTCAATCATTTTATTCACATTACTTTACATAAAAAGACCATAGTTCGTAACATCTGTGACATCAAGCATCAGGACTAAAGCGGTCATGTTTTGAGAATGGCTCCAACACATACATACCACAAGAAACATCATTTTGACACATTTCTTACACACAAACACCAATGACACACTAAAGAAACCAAATTAAGTATGATTAACTATCGCTGTACTCTCTTATTCATGCTCTCACAGGCACGAACAACGATAACACTCTAAAAAATGCTGGGTTGTTTCAACCCAATGTTGGGCCAAATATGGACTAACCCAACTGTTGGGTTAAAAAGCTAATTTAAAAATGTAACCAAAATTTAACCCAACAGTTGGGTTAGTCCATATTTGACCCAACATTGGGTTGAAACAACCCAGCATTTTTTAGAGTGTTATCGGTTGAATACTTCTCTTAAAGACAGATTTCAGCTATATATTCAGCAACATGTACACCCCAAATTTCACGAAAAAAGAATTTGTGATATCAGAGAGGACCCTCACAACTGTCAACATCATTAAATCTCTTAAAATAAAATCTTTCCTTTTTTTAAACTGTGAAATGTCATGTGGTGCAACCCTTCAAAAACTATACACTTAAAATAATTATAATATTTACTAATAATTGTAACAAAAGATCTTAATTGTATGTTTAAAATTCTTTTACTATATCATAAAATGTCTAAAAACTTAAACTTTAAATAATATTAAGCATTTTGATTATTACTTGGTTGAACATAGTATCCAAGTTTTCCAAAACCATATGTAACCAACATACAAAAAGTATATTTAGTCAAAGAACATGATGTTTTAAACAAAATTTTAATCTAGTATTATCTTACCTCTTTCTTTATCTTGACTCTTTTTAATCATCAAACCGTGAGCACATTAAAAACTCAACCAACCTAATTCAATAAAATCTGTGGAAATTTTATTCCAAGAAGTAGTTTCAATCATTTTATTCACATTACTTTACATAAAAAGACCATAGTTCGTAACATCTGTGACATCAAGCATCAGGACTAAAGCGGTCATGTTTTGAGAATGGCTCCAACACATACATACCACAAGAAACATCATTTTGACACATTTCTTACACACAAACACCAATGACACACTAAAGAAACCAAATTAAGTATGATTAACTATCGCTGTACTCTCTTATTCATGCTCTCACAGGCACGAACAAGGAAAACCACAAGTTGCATGATAAAGCTTTTAGTTTGATTAGATCTCGCTATCCCATAAACTCATAATGAGTATCTTTACTGAACATTTCTGCAGCAGAGGTTTTTGACTTCCTAATTGCAGCCATTGTCTACCCAGACTTGTCGTCATGGAAACGTGAAAGCGTTGTTAGAGAGGTTACCAGGGTTCGTTTCCCACCAAAAGCCTTCTGATCAGTGAGCCATGGCTGCCGATGCCAGTCAAGATAGACGCTCACACACACACACACACACACACACTCGCACACAAGGCTTCAGAGCCCATCATGAGTCACTCGCTATGTTCGCATGTGTCAGGCTCTGATCTGCTGGGCGGTCAGCGTGAGGATCCTCCTGCTCAGGACGCTGTTGTGCTGTTTGAGATAATCAATCAGGTCCGCCTGCTTTTCCACCACATCCTCCAAACTGGAGCCGTCCCTGTGAAATAAACCAAGAACACATGTGCACCTGTCTGAACTGTCCACAGCACATGGGATTGAAATGTCAGTGTGTGAGTGCCTATGAAAACACTAGCCACACTTATATTTAGGGATGCCTGTTCTGGGAGATACGGATAACTATATATTTGTCAGCATGAGATATGACTCAACATTTTGCGAGACACCAAACGTCTATAGTGGAAAACTGCTTTTTATTTAAAAACAGGTGTAAGTGTAGAAAATGATCTTTCGTAAACTACAATCATTTAACTAATCATTTAACTACATTTAACTAATTTAGGCCTACTATGAATCACTGGAATGAAGAAATAATAAATTATATTAATTAATATATTAATTAAGTAATTAAACTTACTTTTAAAAATGTACAAAAATATAAAAATAAATAACTTTGGGGGGGGGGGGATGTCACATGGACAAAAAAACAATCATACAGGGTCTAAGAAAACATTCATTCATTCATTATTTATGTACTTATTTATCTATTGTTTGTTTGTTTTTGAAAATGAACATTTGGCTAGAATTTACCTAAAATATTTATTAACAAAATATTCATTATTCAGTTGTCTTCAGTGTCACATGACCCTTCATAAATTATTCTAATGCTGATTTGGTGTTCAAGAAACGAACAGCAAAAGAACAGCATTTATTATATTATTATTATTATATATTAGCATCTTTACTGTCACTTTTGATCAATTTAATGCATCCTTGCAGAATAAAAGTATTAAAAAAAAAATCTTACTGTTCCCAAACTTTTAAATGGTACCATATACATTTTAATATTCCCAAGGTTCAAAAAAGACTGCAACTTTCTGCTGTTGTAGCCTATTTGATTTAAAATGAAGAGCAGTTTTCCAATGTAAAGTATAATAGGCTGCTGATTTCATTATTTAATTTTATAATAAACAAATTCTATGAATCATTACCAACCTGTTTTATTTATTGGACAGATATAATTAAAAAGTGCAATTTATCAGACCATATTTTTTAGAACCGCATCTTTGATCATTTACCAAGGACAATTTGTATGTGTGCTACTGGTCGACCAATATACGTTCTTCGAGAGTAGACAAATTAAACTGAAAACGAAAAAAAATGTACTATGAAAAATGCACACTATCCACTTACAAAGGCTGTGGGTTTACTTGGGAGCTGACACAACAGGAAACTAATACTTTTCTAAATGGCTTCTCAAAATGACCAAATATAAACTGATTAATATCTCTGGTCAATATACTGTATATATGGCTCTTTCACCAATGTGTTTTACCTGAAGCCTGTCTCTGTATGTGATCCGCTGGAGCAGGCATGAGAGCGCTCCTCTTCCGTCACATCAGGATGCGGCTTCTTGCTATTAAACTTCACCACATGTACTAAAACACACAGAAAACAAGAAGATAGATATACAAAATTAACAAGACTGTAGTTTTCTCATTTGTTTCTCCAAGGCCCTCTCACACGTCCTTCCTCACAGTAATTTCAATATATACGGCAGGGTCCAAAAGTCTGACACCAGAAAATATAGGATTTTTTTTCTCCATTTCAATCTGGAACTAAGCTAAACTTTTTTTATAATCCGTCTTTTCCTTTACACTCTCATTCTTATACTAACTCCTCCTTTAACATAATAAACAGGCAAAGTATTTACCATTGAAAAATCAGACAGAAATGTTGATAGCTGTGGTGTGTCTGACGACGCAATTTGTATGTGTGCTACTGGTCGACCAATATACGTTCTTCGAGAGTAGACAAATTAAACTGAAAACGAAAAAAAATGTACTATGAAAAATGCACACTATCCACTTACAAAGGCTGTGGGTTTACTTGGGAGCTGACACAACAGGAAACTAATACTTTTCTAAATGGCTTCTCAAAATGACCAAATATAAACTGATATCTCTGGTCAATATACTGTATGTATGGCTCTTTCACCAATGTGTTTTACCTGAAGCCTGTCTCTGTATGTGATCCGCTGGAGCAGGCATGAGAGCGCTCCTCTTCCGTCACATCAGGATGCGGCTTCTTGCTATTAAACTTCACCACATGTACTAAAACACACAGAAAACAAGAAGATAAATACACAAAATTAACAAGACTGTAGTTTTCTCATTTGTTTCTCCAACGCCCTTCCTCACAGTAATTTCAATATATACGGCAGGGTCCAAAAGTCTGACACCAGAAAATATAGGAATTTTTTTCTCCATTTCAATCTGGAACTAAGCTAAACTTTTTTTATAATCCGTCTTTTCCTTTACACTCTCCTTCTTATACTAACTCCTCCTTTAACATAATAAACAGGCAAAGTATTTACCATTGAAAAATCAGACAGAAATGTTGATAGCTGTGGTGTGTCTGACGACGCAAGACACGCTTTAACGTGAGCTAGGTGTGTGACGACACACGTTCAGTGTGTGCGAGCAGGAGTCACGTTCAGCGTGGATATTCTTCACCGTAAGGTGTGCTAGTAGACGCGTGGCTAGTGTGTTTTGTGAGCGTGAGAAAGCAGGGCAACTGTGTGATTTCACACGTCACTTCCCTCCTCTCTCACACCTTTAATGTGCCTCTCAATCAGCAAAATTTTCACTCCATACACTACGACAGCACAGCAAGTTTAAGCTGATGCAAACTAAATCTGAACTCAAGATCCTAGAGTTCACAATAAGTGCATGATGTCAATCTAGTGCAGATTGGGGGGAAGTGGGGGGGTAGCTGGTGTAGCCAGTATGGCTCTTCTATTAAATGTAATATGTAAATGGCTCTTTTTAAAAATGTAATATTACTTAGTTTATGGCATATACAGTTTGATAGCAATTGATGGCAGATGCCTTATGACAAAAATCACCAGAGCAACATTTGTGATGTTATGAGACGATACTTCTACTTCTCATTGCATTCTAATACTGAAATAATTACATTCTTCACCTTTAAAATGCATAAGATAGCTTGTGCTATCGGATCAAACAGTTCTAAACACATCTCTCTAAAGATAATCAAAGTGGAAAATATCTCAGGGTCTCTGAATACATTCTAATTACACCATAATCACCGAAAACAGTAACACGCATACACAAACACCTCAGCGCTGTTCCTGACCCACACCTGGCCAACCCATCACAAACACACCAATCAGATAAAACTGCTCTTTCTTCAATCACCTGCAGGAAATGGGGGCCAACAGGCCATTGAGTTGGGCAGGAAGGAGGTCAGGGATTCCCTCTTTAGAGATAATGCACACCTTTTCTCTTGCTCTGAAGTGCCATATAAGTGCACCCTATAATAGTAAATGAAGCTTAAGCAGTTAATTTTAAGACAAATACTGTGTGTGTGTGAGTTTAGATATGTAATGCTGGAAGGTTATTAAGGGTAATTTGTCAGTTCTGTCACCACACATCAAGAACAGTCTTTAAAGAATGTTTTTAAAGAGAAAGAGCGACAGTCTTTCTGATATACGTGCCACATTCCTTATATCTCCGCTAAACAGTGGTGCTTCCCTCCACAAAAGACACCGTAAAAATAAACACCATTATAATAACACAAAGCTAACGGTCAATAATTCATTTGCATTCTAACACAATGTTGCACAGAAGTCCAGGGCATCGAAACATTTAGCACTTTTGTGCGACATATCCAAGCTCAAGCGGCATTCATTCTAAAGCTAGGAATGAAAAATAATGCACACTTCAAATCATTACATTCCCTCAAGCATCATATTTCAGCATTCCACTCTAATGCCTTCCTTGAGCGCATCTGGACACGACAAGCTCATGTTGTCCGTGCATCGCGGTAAAACAATGCAGGTTCCAATCACCTCCCTCGCCCCCTTTGAAGGGCCCTAAACTTCCTTTGAAGTGCAGAGGCGGCATACGGCCCATACAGAATGCTGCATTCATGTTCAAATGAAGAGAGAGAGGCAGAGATACAACATCACAGAAGACACGTCAAAGACCCTGGAGCACGACTCTGACCTAACTGCACCTTCCTTTAGGAAAGGGACAGAGAGATGGATATATGGATAGGAGAAGATAAATGGTGGTTAAATGGATAGAGATCACTTAGCACAATAAATAAATGTGCGGAAAATTAAGGGTTTTTGATTGAGACCTGGGTTTATTCTTTTGAGAATAATCTCATGTGGGAGTCTCATAAATTTGTAGATGTAATTACATTAGCCTATTATGTCTACTGCCATTTTTTCATAAAAAATAATAATAATAATAATTGTATTCCCTCCTCTCTCACACCTTTAATGTGCCTCTCAATCAGCAAAATTTTCACTCCATACACTACGACAGCACAGCAAGTTTAAGCTGATGCAAACTAAATCTGAACTCAAGATCCTAGAGTTCACAATAAGTGCATGATGTCAATCTAGTGCAGATTGGGGGGAAGTGGGGGGGTAGCTGGTGTAGCCAGTATGGCTCTTCTATTAAATGTAATATGTAAATGGCTCTTTTTAAAAATGTAATATTACTTAGTTTATGGCATATACAGTTTGATAGCAATTGATGGCAGATGCCTTATGACAAAAATCACCAGAGCAACATTTGTGATGTTATGAGACGATACTTCTACTTCTCATTGCATTCTAATACTGAAATAATTACATTCTTCACCTTTAAAATGCATAAGATAGCTTGTGCTATCGGATCAAACAGTTCTAAACACATCTCTCTAAAGATAATCAAAGTGGAAAATATCTCAGGGTCTCTGAATACATTCTAATTACACCATAATCACCGAAAACAGTAACACGCATACACAAACACCTCAGCGCTGTTCCTGACCCACACCTGGCCAACCCATCACAAACACACCAATCAGATAAAACTGCTCTTTCTTCAATCACCTGCAGGAAATGGGGGCCAACAGGCCATTGAGTTGGGCAGGAAGGAGGTCAGGGATTCCCTCTTTAGAGATAATGCACACCTTTTCTCTTGCTCTGAAGTGCCATATAAGTGCACCCTATAATAGTAAATGAAGCTTAAGCAGTTAATTTTAAGACAAATACTGTGTGTGTGTGAGTTTAGATATGTAATGCTGGAAGGTTATTAAGGGTAATTTGTCAGTTCTGTCACCACACATCAAGAACAGTCTTTAAAGAATGTTTTTAAAGAGAAAGAGCGACAGTCTTTCTGATATACGTGCCACATTCCTTATATCTCCGCTAAACAGTGGTGCTTCCCTCCACAAAAGACACCGTAAAAATAAACACCATTATAATAACACAAAGCTAACGGTCAATAATTCATTTGCATTCTAACACAATGTTGCACAGAAGTCCAGGGCATCGAAACATTTAGCACTTTTGTGCGACATATCCAAGCTCAAGCGGCATTCATTCTAAAGCTAGGAATGAAAAATAATGCACACTTCAAATCATTACATTCCCTCAAGCATCATATTTCAGCATTCCACTCTAATGCCTTCCTTGAGCGCATCTGGACACGACAAGCTCATGTTGTCCGTGCATCGCGGTAAAACAATGCAGGTTCCAATCACCTCCCTCGCCCCCTTTGAAGGGCCCTAAACTTCCTTTGAAGTGCAGAGGCGGCATACGGCCCATACAGAATGCTGCATTCATGTTCAAATGAAGAGAGAGAGGCAGAGATACAACATCACAGAAGACACGTCAAAGACCCTGGAGCACGACTCTGACCTAACTGCACCTTCCTTTAGGAAAGGGACAGAGAGATGGATATATGGATAGGAGAAGATAAATGGTGGTTAAATGGATAGAGATCACTTAGCACAATAAATAAATGTGCGGAAAATTAAGGGTTTATTCTTTTGAGAATAATCTCATGTGGGAGTCTCATAAATTTGTAGATGTAATTACATTAGCCTATTATGTCTACTGCCATTTTTTCATTAAAAAAAATAATAATAATAATTGTATTGTTTATTAAAAATTATATTAGCAGCATAATTTAAGTAAAAAAGTTGAAATTAATCATTTGAAAGTTTGGTCATTATGCAGCAGCTTTTAAGCATAATGAATTCTGTTTTGTTGAT
Source organism: Sinocyclocheilus grahami (assembly GCF_001515645.1). Taxonomy (NCBI): domain Eukaryota; kingdom Metazoa; phylum Chordata; class Actinopteri; order Cypriniformes; family Cyprinidae; genus Sinocyclocheilus; species Sinocyclocheilus grahami. The sequence goes on along the minus strand of NW_015505322.1, from coordinate 695,325 downwards.
CATGTTATCCACAAGATTTTTAAATGTTCCAGAGAGTATCAATGGAAGCAAAAACAGAAAAGGGGCAGAATATTACATATTTCTTATTAATTTCACAAAACATTATTTCCAGATTTTGAATTTTTTACTCACATGCACTTCCATTCCAAGTTTGGAGTTTGTAAGATTTTTTAGATGTTTTTGGAAGAAGCGTCTTATATTCACCAAGGCTGCATTTAATACAGTAAAACTGTGATTTTGTGAAACAGTATGAAAATCTAAAATAACGGTTTTCTGTTTTAATACATCTGTTTTAAAAATGTAATTTATTCCTGGTGACGCAAAGCTGAATTTCCAGCATCACTACTCCAGTCTTCAGTGTCACATGATCCTTCAGAAATCATTTGAATACGCCGATTTGCTGCTCAAGAAACATTTCTCATTATTATTAAGGTTGAAAAAAGACGTGCTGCTTAACATTTTTTGTGGAAACTGTGATACATTTTTTCATTTAAAGCATTCCTGCAAGATAAAAGCATTAATTATGAGTATTTATAATAATTAAAAAAAGAATCTTATACTGACCACAAGCTTTTGAACGCTTGTGTATACACATATAAATACATAAACATGCATCTAAAACATTTCCCTCACCTCATGCATAATTCAGAGTGATATAGGAGACACGGGGTGAAATCTGCTGATAGACTCTTTGAGAATGAAGTGAGCGAGTGAGGGTGTGTCTCTATAGATAACATGTGGTCAAGCTTCAGTTCACTAATCATCTCTGGAATCCAGGCACTGATACGAGAATGTGTGTAAGTGTGTGTGTGTCAACAGTAAAGACAATGCCATGGTGTATTAGGGTGGGGTGGATTCAGGTTGCCTTTGGCAAAGATGAGCCGTATGTCCATAACAAGCCTCTTCCCCCAAAACATGGTCCTTCTCTTTGACATTCTCTCAAACATCTCCATTTCTTACCACGGGAGAGCAAAGAACTGTTTGTTATTTTATCATAAGGAGCACAAAATGCAAGAAAAATAGGATGAGAGGGACAACAGCTGCCTGGTTGGTTTCTAAAGGGGTAAGGACAGAAGCTTGGGTATTGTAATGCATGCTGGGGGAAGGGGTGCATGTACTATTACTTGCAATTAGCCATCAAAATGAGTGTAGATTTTGAGCAGTAGCATTTCAGAGAACAGGTTATAATATATGATGATGTGAGTTACAAAACGACCAATGTTTTCTATAAATAAACTAAACAAACCCACATAATTCCACTGCCAGAAGAAGAAAAAAGAAACAAAAAATAAATGTGCAAAATAAAATGTGCAAAAACTTCAGTTTCATGGCCAGTGAGATGCTTATTGCCATTGTCAGGGTGTGGCAAAAATAATAATAATTTTGGACCCTGTGTGCACGTATAGGAATGTGAACAACGGGAATGTTTGGTGTAGGATTCTGTGTTATTAACTATGCAGAAATATCATTCAGAATGAATGATGAAGAAGTCTTGTGTGTATGTGTGAGCACCTGTATATCTAAGCAAGCATATAACCGACAGCAGTAGCTCCAGACAGATGATGGCCAACAGAAGATATACAGACAGATTCTTCACACTTGCATCCAGCATAGAGGATGGAGCAATTACAGTCAGGATCGCTGCATTACCTATGTAAGAGAGAAAAAGAGAGCAACTCTGCTTTATATTAACCACTGATATCTGTACCAGCCATTAAAAATCCATTTCTGTATATAATAATATTTACTTGATTATAATTTAATTTGATTAGGCTTCTTTACTTTACTTTTAGTCATTTAGCAGACGCTTTTATCCAAAGCGACTTACAAATAACTAAAAGCTAAAACTCAATAAATATATACACACACACACACACACTTAAGAAAATTAAATAAATTCAATAAAAATGACAAATGCATACAACAACATTTCAAAACTAAACATTTAAATGAAAACAAAATAAATAAAGTATAATAATGATTCTAACATAACACTAAGCCAAACACCAAAAAACAACTACAACAACAAAATGTACAGCCACACACACATATACATGTACATATATATATATATAAATACATTCAATATATATAATTTAATTTCCATTTTGTATGTTGAAGTACTGAAATAACTCAAATTAAATAAAACTACAACTTAAGCAAAAAAACCTATATAGACATAATAAAAAAAACTAATAAAATGACAACATTACTACAACTGTAACTAAAACTAAAATAGATAATACAAATCAAACTACATTAGTTTATCAGTAATCCTAAAAAAATAACACTGAGCCAAATACACATGCTAAAATAACAACAACTTACTGACACATAGTAAGAAATGGTTATGAAAACTGAAACAAGTAGTAGGAAAGAGGAGAAATAACAAGCGATAACGTTACTTATATGATACTTAAATGATAAACTGCAAGAAATCTGAAATTTGGTCGTGGTTCAGTTCAAATCACATTGAGTATTATGGTATGATTCACAATTATTGACTAAGACATTCACTACTGTTCAAAAGTTTGGGGTTGGCACGATTTTTTAAATGGTTTTGAAAGAAGTCTCTCATGCTCACCAAGGTTGCATTCATTGATCAAAAATACATCAATATATGTTCATTTTTTTTCAGCATCATTACTCCAGTCTTTAGTCTCACATGATCCTTCAGAAATCATTCTAATATGCTGATTTGCTTTTCAAGATACATTTATTATTATTAATAATAATAATGATGCTGAAAACAGCTGTGGTTTTTTATATTTTTTTGGGAAAGTGTGATACTTTTTCAGGATTCTTTGATGAATAGTAAGTGCATAAGAGCAGCATTTATTTAAAAGTTCATTTATTTTTGCAAGAATTTAAAAATCTTTGTCACTTTTGATCAATTTAATGCAGCTTTCTAATTTCTTATCTTATTAAAAAAACTTTTTGGAACGGTGCAGTAAATTTACCATATTAGAAAATGAGAGAAAAAAAAACAATTAGACTTAGTCATGAAGTGCATTTATGATAATAAATGAAAGCAACTGTGCATAAACTATTACATTTCATCATCAATATATATATATATATATATATATATATATATATATACACAGTTATAACGACAGCTTCTGTGCTGCCATCTAGTGGCCATTTGTGAAATATAACAGCTATTTGGACGTGACTGAAAGAGCACTTTAGCATCAGTATTAGCAAAATATTTTATTAATAGAGATGGACTTTATGAAGTGGTAAAAAACGGTGGTGGGGGAAATTAAAATAGTGTGTGTGAAACATTTTTTCACCTGCAGAGTGAATGAGCAGTGGAAGGTTTTTTATTCCTCGGGTCAGTCTGTAGAAGTCCAGATAACCTCTCCGTCTCACGGCGCTGTGGTGATGCTGAACAAATCTATCATATATAAAGACCATCACCCAGAGTGAAACTTTTCCCAGTAACACCACAGTCTTGGAGTCAATGCCATGCAATGTCGCAGTGCACTCGGTAGTGTGCTCATCAGATATCCAGCAAAATACTGTGATTACAACGCATACCACCACATAAACCACCTGCAAACCAGAGACAGAGAAATTACACAAAAAGCACAAAGAGGACGTTGTGTACAGTAGTGTGTGTGCTAGTGTTCATGTACAACTAGTTCATTTAAAGGGGTCATATGATGTTGCTAAAAAGAACATTATTTGGTGTAAAGAAATGTGTTTATGCAGTTTAAGGTTCAAAAAACATTATTTTCCACATACTGTACATTATTGTTTCTCCTCTATGCCCTGCCTTTCTGAAACACGTCGATTTTTACAAAGCTCATTGGTCTGAAAAGTGAGGTGTGCTGTGATTGGCCAGCTATCCAGTGCGTTGTGATTGGCCGAATACCTCAAGCGTGTGACGGAAATGTTACGCCCCTCACCATACTGTTGATGCCGTGTCTGGCCTGAGCGACGAGACAAAAACATTAAAACCCATTATAAACGAGGCATTTGCTGCATCCAGTGGGGACATAATTACTGATTATAATGACTTATACTGTCTTTTTACGCGTTGCGTTGCATCGCGCCGCGTAAACATAAAACTATGTCTGCATTTGTGATCAGAGAAATGACAAACAAGCGCTACTCTACACTGAGTAGGAACTCGCGTTTGAATCGTCAGTGGCAAATTCTTTAAATATAAAAAACGTACTTACAGCCGGCATTGTAATCTACTCTGGCAACCACATGTGACGACCCCGGGCTGGACTCCGCTTCGTCCGGTGAAAGCCGATCCGGTGATCCACAGCGCAAAGTTGATGTATTTCCTTAGTGACCAGCACGGATCAGCTCTAGGCATGACGACGCAATATCGTCCTCTTTTGGAAGGCCAAACAAAGTAGTTTCGCTTTCACAACGAAGCACACAGCGCCTTCACGACATGGCGGTGGCAACAACAATACTACAGCGAGAATAAAAGTTACGCCTTCTTTCTTTGCGTGAACATTTGGGTGGCGTTATGCAAATCTTCCCACATAGTGATGTAGACATGTGGGGGCGTGTTAGAACAAGCCGTTTTAGGTAGGCGTGGCCGACTCTTAACTTTTATAAAGGATATCTTCTTTGGATTTGAGACTTTAGTCTTTGCAACTTTACAGATCTTCTTTATGCACCAAGAGCTTGTAACACTCCAAAGAGAAAGGAGAAATTGAAATCGCATCATATGACCCCTTTAAGGTTAAAGATTCTTGTCAAACTGTCATGTTTTTAAGTGATTTTCCTTTGTGGAGCAACATTTAACATTGATAATACTCACCATTTGTGTCTTATTTTTCAATTAGATTATCTAAAAATGGTTAAATCTTAAGTCATTATCCTTCTCAAGTAAGTGCAGTGAAAACTGTTTTTATACTCACGTGTAAAAACGAGAGGACACCCACTGCCCAATGAGTGGGTAATTTCTGAAACTCTCTCTTAATCACTGACTCAAGGACATCTTGGGATATTAGTGGTCCATCAATAAGAGGGTCATCGTCAGTGCTTTGAGTAAAATCTACATTTGTGTTATTCTGGCCACAGAAACAAAACAGACACAGGTTAGACTGTGCGTTGTAATATAGCATCCGTAATACACTACAGCAATTAGCTGAAAGCTGCTTTGCAGGCATTAAATGTTACTTTAAAGTCATGCATTTCAAAGTGATAATGCATACACTGTATCAGGGCCTAATAATGACTCACTATTACAAAAACATTCTGTAAAAGGCTCCTTTCACCAGTTGAACGACCTAGGGAATAGCACCATTATCAAAACATTTGGTGATACGAATAGCAGCCACATAAGAGCTATTGACATAAGAGTCACCCAAAGGAGTTTAACTCTGATCATAAGTGCACGCGCGCGCACACGCACACACACACACAGACTGTGCGTTGTAATATAGCATCCGTAATACACTACAGCAATTAGCTGAAAGCTGCTTTGCAGGCATTAAATGTTACTTTAAAGTCATGCATTTCAAAGTGATAATGCATACACTGTATCAGGGCCTAATAATGACTCACTATTACAAAAACATTCTGTAAAAGGCTCCTTTCACCAGTTGAACGACCTAGGGAATAGCGCCATTATCAAAACATTTGGTGATACGAATAGCAGCCACATAAGAGCTATTGACATAAGAGTCACCCAAAGGAGTTTAACTCTGATCATAAGTGCACGCGCGCGCGCACACGCACACACACACACACACACACACACACAACCAAAAACAGCAGCAGCAGCTCAGACAAACAAGTGTTACTTAATAATACATATAAACCATACACATCAAAGCAATAGTCTGTCATATCAGAGTAACGTTAGTTGTATTACAGCTGCGCTCGTGAAAAACAGCAAGCGAAATTAAATGTTTATACGCACGCCATAAGCCGAGGTACGCTCAGACTCCATCACACTGCCTGATCAATCATCACGCATAAAGGAAAAAAAGATTCAGATTTAAGAAAACGCTCGGACAAACACTGGACTTCCGGGTGGCGACATTACCAATCCTACTACGAGAAAGGCTTGGCTCATGAATATTAATCACGTGACGTCATTCAGATTTAGGTGATTGGCTCAAAGCACGCCTCATGAATATTAACCAGAAGTTTACATAGCACCAGCACCTCCATTAATGATTTTCCTGTTTTTTTCTTTAACAGTGTCAATGTCACTTTCATTGTTAAAAAAAGTTAATAGGGTTAAAACGCGTATATGTTTTCATGTGCCGATATGTATTGTCGCGCTTGCATGTGGGACATGTCCTCACCACATTGTGCCAAGTGTTTGAAAGCCAATGGGAAGGAAAAATCTCCAGTCCGTTGTTATTCACAAATTCATTGATACATGTACTGCACAAAATAACTTGTGCCGATCTGATCTAAAAATCTTTTCAAACACATTTCGGCGCAGCAGCAGACGTTAAGCACTGCAGAGTTAAGCACACAAATAACATGAAATCATTATCTAAGAGTAGCCTAAATAAATACATAAAGATAAAATATATGAGAAAAATAATGGGTGTGATGATTTTGGAATACTTTTCCCATTACATTCTACATTTTAATGTTTTGATGAGAGTAAGGACTGCTTGGCTGTGAAAATTCTGCTTCAAGTTGTGTTCTATATATTCACTTCTAAATTATGCACCATTTATTTAAATATTATATATATATATATTATATATAATATATATATATATATATATGATAGTTTTTCCAACTATGCCACGCAAATGTTTTTCCAACTATGCCACGCCCTAGCAACCATTTACGGCACCCTAGCAACCCAAACCTAAAGAGGGATATCTTTAAATCTGAATGTTATAGAGGCATGGGGGTTGGTTTATGTCATTCATACTGGCAAGCAGCCTTTGGAGTATCATCACTGGCAGCTGGCATATATACATATATCATAGACTGTATATATATATATTAGATAAAATATTTTTTTATATTTAAGATCAAATGAATGGAGGCAGATTGGTGCCTATATGTTCAATTATAGTGTCAGTTTTTGCATTATTATTACAGTCAAATCTGAACACAGAGAAAGCATTATTTATAAGAAAAAATGGAAGAAAAACGTATATTGATTTTTTTCTCATTCCCGATTTATTTTATTTCCTATTGCAGCCATTTCTGACCATGAAAACTATACATGTGACTGTTTTATGACCATTTAGCCTTTTCCAATCATGCCCATGTTCTTGTGTATGTGCAACATTTAGATTACAGTTTTTAAAAATAATAATGTATCAATACCAATGATTTTCCTAAAATACATATCACTATTCTCATCTCAACATATTTATGATAATATATAATTTTTACCTTTTATCTGAACATTTGTAAGATTTATTTCACCTTTCGGAGCAGCCAAAGGTGAGAAACAAAGGGAGAATATATATATATATATATATATATATATATATATATATACTGGCTTATAAATAAAGAATTATACAGTAATTCAAATGTATAAATTTACATGGAACATTTATTTGATTTTGTATTTTATTTTTAAGACATCCTTTTAATCATAGGTGAATATATGTTAAATACTGTTAGAAACTTGGCAGAGGTGTGCTATGCCTATGGCTTCCATAGACTTAACAATGTGTCCAACTTTGAAGGGTCATAGGCCGAACGAGGATTTCGTAGAAACACGTGGATTACCACATTTGAAGAGGCTGGCAAGCTGTGTGAGAACATACCTCGCAATGGGGTATAAGTTGTAGGCCTACCCCTGGGGCACAACTGCTACCCGAAAATTGCCCCATAGACATACTATGGTAAAGGAACTGAGCGCAAATGTTTTTCCAAATATGGTAACTTGCATAGGCATTTTGCATTGAACATAACTCTAGATGACAATGTCATAGAGACATTTTGGGGTGGTTTCATTTTACTCAGGCAACCAATCAGTCTTTCAGGATCATTGTGAGGCTGTCAAGCCACGCCCCAGCAACCATTTACGGCACCCTAGCAACCCAAACTAAAAGAGGGATATATTTAAATCTGAATGTCATAGAGGCATGGGGGTTGGTTTATGTCATTCATACTGGCAAGAGAAGTTGGTAGTGAGGATGGATGTCCACGAATCATCATCAACAAAGTGCTGAAGGATTTCACAGTGGAGAGTTTCCACAAAGGCAGGTGTGTTTCCTCCAAATGAGGCACAGTCTTGCAGCCTATCTGCAAAAATGTCAACAATTCTGTGTTTTTCTGTCAATATGGGGTGCTGTGTGTACATTAATGAGGAAAAAAATTAACTTAAATGATTTCAGCAAATGGCTGCAATATAACAAAGAGTGAAAAATTTAAGGGGGTCTGAATACTTTCCGTACCCACTGTATATATATTGCTCTTTTAACTGTATCTTAGCATAGATCATTGAATCGGATTAGACCGTTAGCATCTTGCTCAAAAATGACCAAAGAATTTTGATATTTTTCCTATTTAAAACTTGACTCTTCTGTAGTTACATCGTGTACCAAGACCGACGTAAAATGAAAAGTTGCGATTTTCTAGGCTGATATGACTAGGAAATATACTCTCATTCCGGCGTAATAATCAAGGAACTTTGCTGCAGTATAATGGGTGCAGCAGGCGCAATGATATTACGCAGCGCCTGAAAATAGGCTTATTGGAAGTTACCTAGCTGGGGACTATTTTCAGGCGCTGCGTAATATCATTCAATCAATGAATGCCATTTTGACACTTTTAAATGTGATGTGACAGACCGCTGTAGCACCTCAGTTCAAGTGGCAGCATAGAGCGCGAGTCTCTTCCACTTTAAGTTATAGTGCAAAATAAACATGAATGAACATCAGAAGGTATGCTGAAAGATACAATATAGCTTACCAAAATGCATCATGTCTAATGTAATCGCTCAATTAGTGATTCAACCGCAGAAAGATGCCAATAAAATAGATTGTGAAAAGTATTTCACTTAACTTGGCATTTACCTCAGCAAAGTTATCCACTGTTCACTAGTTAGCTATAAAACAACACTAAAGAGGAGCATTTTTACTTATAATTATTTATGTACATGTATATTTGAATAGGCCTAAATCTGGCATGAAGACAGGTATTTATGAGGACTATGTGCAAATGAGTTATAAACAGACATTTCAATTTTTATTTGAGTGTATTTATGATATATGAAAATAATTAGCAGTTGTATATTTACAACAGAGCTGATACAATAGCTCTTTTGTAAATTTTAACCTTTAATATTATAGTAATGTGCCAAATGAGAGGGTTCCCTATGTAGTTAAAACTTAGCATCGGTTAGGAGAGGTTTTATTCCTTAAGAAAATCAAACTATCGGTATCAGCAGATATCATTCTGAATAATCAGCTATTGGTATCGGCAGAGAAATTCAGTATCAGTGCATCTCTATTTACAACACTTTACAAGGTTCCATTGATTAACTTTAGTTAATGTATTTATCTAACAATAAGCAGTATATTATAGTGTTTCAGTATTTATTCATCTTTGTTAATGTTGTTAGTTTGTTTGCTCAGGTTCATTTAATAATATTAACAGATTGAACTTTTGATTTAAGTAATGTATTAGTAAATGTTGAAGTTAACATTAACTAAGATTAATAAATGCTTTAGAAATATTTTTCATTGTTAATGTTCGCTAATAGTAATAAATAGAACCTTATTGTAAAATGTTACTTTAAACTGAAAAAAAGTGGTTTAAAGGGGTTCACTTTGCAAAGGAAAACAATGCACCTGCACATGTACCTAAAGAACCAAAACACTGTTATCATGTAAATGAACAGCCAAACTGCATTCAAAGTTTTCCGTTTTTAGTTGAAAATGATGTTGTGTAAATGCTCCCTTTAGATAAGAGGGCCTATGAATGTTAAGCACAAAAGGAGGCTTTGGAGTCAAAAAGGTTGAGAGTCACTGCTCTAAAACCCTGTTATCCTTACCTTGACACTGTTTGTGTGCAGAATGTTGGAGGTGGCCAAGGCCATGGGGCTGACCCTGTGCCATCAGTCTGCCTACAGTAGAGAAGAGGCCGTGACACGTGATGAGCACAGGATGGTCTCTCTGGTTCTTGCACTGGTGCATTACGAACGACGTATGGAACGCAGGAAACGCAAGAGGATGAACTGAGCTGTGGACAGCAGTATGTTTCTAAGCTGTGTGGGAACCGGCTATAATTGAAAGTGTTACATTTACTGTCGTCTTGCAAGATTATTCAGTTAACTGAGATTGGAATTGCCCGCGTTGATTTTCATTTTTATTTTTGCGTATACTTGAGACGACAGTAGGAGCCTGGAATTACATCTGTATTGATTGACAATATTATTGTATAGCAAGCAAGGACAAGGATTGTTTTTCTTGTGAAAAATGTCTTTGGTTTTAGGAATGAAATCTATATCTTCACAGTATCCTCAGACAAAAATGACAGAAATTAGGCAATTTGCTATGACGGTGATTATATTTATACTGCACAATAAGTATAAAAACCATACTGTAAAAATAGGCACGTTTTAGTAGATACATATTGCACTTTATAAATCAAACCAGCAGTTGGTATGAAAACACTACAAAAATAATAACAGCCTGCTGTAAATCTAACATAAGATGGCTATCTTTCGATAAATAATGTCTAGTATTCTGGGAAGAAATCGCATTACAAGATCCCTAATTTTAGTGATGGGCAATGTTCGTAATGGCATACTTCCATACTATTCCTGCAGTATGTATACTGTGCAAAAAGTGCAAATGTTCAGGATACCCAGTCATCTTAGTTTTACAAGCAATAGCTATGACTTCCAGTTCTAGTATAATGAATGACCTGAAATTACTGTTGAAAGATCATTTCTTTTACGAGTCGTTATTTGATCAGACTCCGCCAAAGGTAGCCATTTAAAAAAAATAAAAAAACGTAACTGCAAAATAACCTTGAATATTGAGGTTGACACCTCACCTGCAATGAGGTCATATGACAACAATGTCAGTAGATTCAGAATGATACCTACTGTTTTAGCATCTTTAAAAAAGAATAAGCAATTTACAGTATATACTGTGCAATGTTCAGTAAATAGTAAGCTAGTATTCCATTCTGAACACAGCCAAGGTCGCTTAAGAAATCCAACCAGTTTCAAGCCCTGTGACTACTTTAGGACAACTACCTGAAGACTGACTAAAGTTACAATTTATCATTAGTCTCGTTATTTTCTTTCCTACAAAGGTTTTTGACATTATAGCATGGCTCAAAAGGGTTTTCATATGGTTCTATTTAGCTGTCTTGTCTTTAGCTGTGAACCTGTGATAATCTTGCTGCTTGTCTCCAAAATAGTAAAACAGCTATCATAGCGGCCATTGCATATCTGAATATGATGTCAGTAAAGCTCTTCACTGCTATACAGTTCAAAATAAATGATCCATTGATAGGCCTATTAAATCAGTGCCTGTGACATCACATTTAAAGGGATAGTTCATCATTTACTCACCCTCGTGTTGTTCCAAACCCGTATGTATATATTTCTTCTGCTGAACACAAAAGAAGATATTTTGAAGAATCTAGTAGACACTTTCGGTTCTCATCAACCTTCATTGAATTTTGTCCACACAATGGAAGTCAATGGGAACTGAAACGGTTTAAATAAACAATACGAGTAACTTCTTTTGTGTTCCACAGAAGAAAAGTCACTGGTTTAGAATGACATGAGGGTACTGCTGACAACATATTTAGGTCAGACTATTCCTTTAGGGTGTTTAAATAGTCTTTTTTCTTGAAAAATCTTCCAACCTTCCTATTCAGCCAGTTTGGGCTGGGCTTCCAGGTCACACAAGAGCAAAACCCTTCAATAATGTGCACATGTACATAAAACTGGATTGTTTTTAGAGGAAAGTTGAATATTGCCACTTGATGTAATGCAACAGATTCTGCCAGCTTATGACTGGCTGCATCTTGATATGCAGTACATGCTGTTTTGTTCTTGTCCATTACAGAATCTCAGCGGAAGCCAGCAGGACTACAATTCCTGCGGTGCACTGAATTTGTTTATCTTCTATTTTCAGCACTGGTCCTGGTCTTTTGGGAAGAGAGAGAGCGTAAGCCACGTGACATGTCTCTCGCTTCTACTTCCCTTGTGTCTCTTTCTCCCTCCTGACTTTGTGTGAATGTCTGAAATGATAATAACAGGCTGTAGGTTCATTGGACACTTAAATCCATGTGTCTTATTGATTCGCAGAAGATTTTGTTGAATAGAAGCTTGATTTGAAGAACTTCCAGTAATTCATATACTGTATAGTTGTGTCTCAGTAAACTGTCCTGTATTGAACGGGCTTTCTGCTGGATTGGTAGCCAACTAGACTTCAGGTACGTGATAAAATACAAACTCCAGTAAGATGCTCATAAACACTGATCCCAGACCAGCTTCATTTCCATTTCGAGTGAGTGGAATGATTCATTTCAGATCAAAAAAGTGGCCTTAATCCTTCATAGTTTGATTACCTGACTGCTAAACAACCTACCTTTGGTTAGTCATATTAAAAAAGTGCATTTGAACGTCAGGTGCTTGAAGCTTAATCCGATTTTTCATCATCCAACCCACATGTTGAAGCAGTGCCTTGACCTCTTCTATGTCCTTCTTCACCCAGGGTTCACATAGAGGGGACATTTTATGAATTTCCATCTGATGTTGTTGAGCCGGGAACTACGTACCTCATAAAATCGAGCAAAAGATGCTGCCGTTGTTATGGCAACCGCTTTCTACAGAGGCAGTTATTCTGTTTGTCATGGTGATGGCAAGGTGAGCAGGAAGTGTGGAGGGGGTGACGCTAGAGGGGGAATTACTATTGTGGGGACGAGGAGATGGATTTTCCAGAGCCCAGAGTGCTTGTGATCTAGAACAGAAAGAATAATAGAGGTTAAATATATTATGCCATATATTATTAGTGATGAACAGAAACCGAATAGTATTTGGAGGGCCAAAACTTTTGACCAAAATGATGATGCATAATTAGCGCCTCTCCGAGCTATAACTGGTAAACATGGCCCCGGTGTAGACACTAGAGAACTGGGTTGACAATATCAATTTCACATTATCAATTAATTTTCATTTTGATAAACCAAGATCTTTTAGCCTATGTTGTTTTCAGTTGATGAGTGACCAAAACTTCACTAAACATTATACTCCATAGCTTGACAGGCAGCTAGAAAAAATAACTCGAGAAGCTAAATATATGCACTATATTATAACATTTATATTTTTTAACCTGTTGTCTTCATTATCTAATGTATGTTCGAATAAATCTCCCATGATAACTAGTTTTTCTTACAGTCACCATTCAAATGGTTTATTAAATACATTTGATTAAATAATTGATTATTAAATAAACTATTGTCAGTTACGGTTTTCTCTTTCAGCAAAATGACATATGAAACTGGCCTATGCTTCTAGACTGCATACAGTATATAGGGTTTTTCTGCCGGTCACATGTGAGTGTGTCTAACCTGGGTATGAGCAGAGAGTTGTTAAGTACAACACACTCCAGGTTCTGTGGGTTTGTCCGTATGGGGGTTTTAGTACTCGTGGGGTGGCCTTGATAAACCAGGTTTTCCTGAACCACACCTCGGACCCGCTCCTTGACAGAAATCCCATAACCCTGCAACGCCTGAACACGATTCCTCAATACCTGGAGAACAAAAAACAGTTAAAAAAACAACAACAACAGTATTAGTCGATCTCTAATATTAGTAGACAGGATGTGACGCAAACCCCATCGACCTCTGTGTCCTCTCTGTGGGACTTTTTCAACCATGTGACAGAGAAACTGAAGCAAACTCACTTTAACATCTGCATTGTCCATCACTCGAATTCCAACAGCATTATTTCCGACTACATCGTTTTCCACAATCAGCCCATCGCCTCGGAAGCAGACACCGTGACAGTTATTGCCATAAACGCCATTGCCGCGCAGCTCGACTCGACACTCTCTGTCCACAGTCACACCCGTCCAGCCATTACAGAGGACACAGTTTCCAACTAAACGTGTTAGCTGAGCGCTCTGAATGACAGACACGCCGGCTGCTTTGTTATTCTTCACCATGTTGGCCACCACGTTCAGAGGCTCACTGCTCTTCACATACACTCCAACAGCTGGAGAGACAGAGAGAAGAAGAAAGGAGACAGAAGTGGGTGAGATGTCAATCCAATATGAACATATATGACAAAGGATACTTAGGATACTCTTGTTAATTTGTGGCTCCATAGTAATCAGATTCACAAAAGGCTTTTAATTCATCAAGTCATTTTCTTGATGCAAAAATCAGAAAATGCAAATTTTGTCATCGCTAAACGTGTTAGCTGAGCGCTCTGAATGACAGACACGCCGGCTGCTTTGTTATTCTTCACCATGTTGGCCACCACGTTCAGAGGCTCACTGCTCTTCACATACACTCCAACAGCTGGAGAGACAGAGAGAAGAAGAAAGGAGACAGAAGTGAGATGTCAATCCAATATGAACATATATGACAAAGGATACTTAGGATACTCTTGTTAATTTGTGGCTCCATAGTAATCAGATTCACAAAAGGCTTTTAATTCATCAAGTCATTTTCTTGATGCAAAAATCAGAAACTGGTGAATAATGACAGACCACTCATGGAGATGGTCCTCACTGCAGAACACAAGGTCCAGGGGGCGTGGTTGAATCCAGATCCAACTCCTCCCACCTTACATATACCTAAACCTACCCGTCTCCACCCCCTGATCCATAAACATACCCATCTCCACCCCTAAATCTACCCATCTCTACCCCCTAATCCTACCAATCTCCACCCCCTAGATGTGGATCCAACCACGCCCCCTGGATCTTGTTTTCTGCAGTGAGGGGCTACTGCACTTATGGCATATTCAAACTGCTTGTGTTCCAATTAGCAGCAAAATTAAAATCCAACTTCTGCGTAATTTCAGCATCCCTGATGAGGTAAAAGAGATATGATATTTAACAGCAACTCACCTCCGTTGTGGCTAATGCAGTTGTTTTCCACTAGGGCCACTGTGATTGGCCGTCGGGAGGAAAAGCGCTCATCTTCGCTATCGATATCACTTTCCCATGCCATTAGTTCTCCTTCCTCATTGAAGTTCTCCGGCCCTCCTCTGTCCCTCTCTCCAACCCCGATTCCTCTCTCTCTTTCCTGTAAAGAGCGATAGCCCTCTCGGCCCATGGCAGAATCTGTGTCCTTCCGGCAGAATACGGCTAACCCATACATGCGGTTATGGGTAATATGGTTTCCAATGAGCTGAGGTAGACTAGATGACATTACCCACACCCCACAGCCTCTGTTTCCTACAAAACACCAGGGAAAAACACAATTACACAATATCATAACCCAAAAAAATTACTAACTTCTTTGTAACACCTTTGTAACTTTGACTTTTTTCTCAAAATATTAAACTTGTAATTTTACCACATTATTTTCTAAATGCTTTTATCACTTGTCAAAGGTCTATTATTAGATCATTCTCAAAAAGTCTTCAGTTCAATTTTATTCTCATAAATATTAGTGTGGTACTAAAATGCCCCTTTTTTCTGCAACAACTCACATTTTTAAAATCAAATGGTCTTTTTGTTATAACACGTTTATAAAATAAATATCATTCTAAAGCAGATTAGACTCTCAAAAAGGTGGTTGCGAAATGTAAAAGTGGCAAAGATAACGCTGTAGAAAGTGAAAAAAATAATAATTTTGATCAATTTCACGATTTTCAACCGTACTTCAGAAAGCAGAATGGAACAATATGAAATTAATTCATTAAATGAATGTAAATAATGTCATGACCAAGAAAATGACTTTTTTCTGACATTAATACTGCAATGTTACACTGTTATAATTTTGACTTTATTCTCAAAATATTATTACTTTAATCTTGTAATGTTACCAGTTTATTTTCAAAAGGTCTTTAATTTTATAACTGTTATTTTAGTTTGGTATTAAAACAGACCTAAAAAGATTTTATTCTGATGGTTTTTGTCATAATCAGCCTCACATTTTTAAAATTAGTTGGTTTTTGTGTTGGTTTTCAGTTGGTTTTTGTGTTAGTCCAAATGTCTATATACTGCACGCCAAACACGCTACATGTTTTGACTAGATATGATTTTGTCGCACTGAATTTTCCCTTTCAATGCAGATAGAAAATTACTTCTCACTGGAAAATTGTTGCATAGCACCTGACCGTGCACAAAACTAATTTCTATAGCAAACACATTGGCAACAGACTGAAACAAATTCATGATAATATCTGCCAAATGCCTTAAATGTACAAATATGACAAACTATACACACCATATATGTGGTTGCCTTCAATGAGGCCCCTCCCTCTCTCTCCCACCACCACTCCATCCGAGTAGCCATAACAGATGAAGTTATTGCGCAGGACTGGATCACCTCCTCGACGGATATCAGCACCACCCCACTGATTCTGCCTAATAACATTCTCTAGCAGAGACGAGAGAAGTAAAGCAGCGGTTAAAATTGATTTAGTGTAATTTAATTGGGCTGTTTCAAGAGCACGAGGAAACACTTGAAAAGGGCAAGGTCTGCTGTGCTTGAAGCGCCTATAAACAATTACATGGCAAATAGAAAATGGTACTGCAATCAAACGGACCACTGATCAGTCCTCTTCCATTCTCATTGACGGCAATGCCTGCTGCAAGGCCCTGGAAAATGTGATTTCCACTGTCATAAAGAGAGAACAGAAACAGAAATCATATTAGTTTCATGATAACAACAAATATATCTAATTTTGTTCTTGTTTTCCCATTTTATTTGAATAAAACACAATAACCCCTGCATTACTGCATACCTGACAACAGGATTGCCATTAAAAAGAATGTACACGCCAGCTTCCTTGTTGCCGTAGATCTGGTTGCTGCGGATAGAACCTCTCCCGTTGCCCAGGACAACGATCCCGGAACGCATGCCACTGTGGATTCTATTACACTGTAACCAGGAAAAAAGAAAGGGAAAGAAAAACAGAATGTACCACAGAAAATTATACGGCATAGTGGAAATTCCAATATATTTTCTAGACTTCTTTCCACTGTACAAGTTCTCTTGATTAAACTAAAGAAAATGTTAGATGTTTTTGTTTTGTTTTCCATTAAAAATACAGAAACTTCCTTAAAACAACATTAATTTATTTAAAAGCAAACCTGTGTAAGATAATAAGATGTGTCCAGAGAAATTCTGTGTTTTTCTGTCAATATGGGGTGCTGTGTGTACATTAATGAGGAAAAAAATTAACTTAAATGATTTTAGCAAATGGCTGCAATATAACAAAGAGTGAAAAATTTAAGGGGGTCTGAATACTTTCCGTACCCACTGTATATCCATACATACTAATTTTAAGGTCCAATTCTCATTATTAAGTAACTATTAACAAACTAAATCCGACTTTTGCCTCAATAAACTCCTGATTTGCTACTTATTAATAGCTAGTAAGGCAGTTGTTAAGGTTAGGTATGGTGTAGGGTTAAGGGATCTAAAATGTGGTCATGCAGAACAAGGCATTAATATGTGCTTTATAAGTACTAATAAACAGCCAATATGCTATTTTTTTTCTTCTGTGCAGAATACTAAAAGAAATGTGTACCAGTATGATAGGATTAGCCCCTTTGCGGATGTCTAGTCCCGCTTCTCCATTGGAATGAATGTTGTTCTCAGCAATGAGACCTTGAGCAGAGAGTCGCAGGAACACACCAGACGCCTTGCACCCACACACTTCATTACGCAACATCACCATCTAAACAGAAAAAAAGATGCCCAGTATATCAAACAGAGACATGAGAAGAAGATAAAAGAGAGAGGATGATCAGAAACATCTGCAATCATAGAAAACATTTCATGACATTGTGTTCTTATTCTGCTGTGTGTAATTTTTGTGCTACCAGCTGCATTAAATGGAATTAAAAAATAACATGATAATAGGATGTTGTGGGTAATAGTCAGGGGGTTGCTAGCTATGCAGTTACTAAAGTGTTTTAGTGGTTCATGTGTTTTACTATGCAGTTGCTAGGGTGTTCAAAGTGGTTGCTATGTGGTTGCTTACTGGCGCAAGCCAAAAGAGCACACTTTTTCACTGTTTTAAGTGAAAATTCTAATTCTGATCGCTTCTAAACAACCTAAAAAATTTGAGATACCATTCATATCTGCAGTACAAACTGTGCGGGAGAAGTTATGTATTACAACTTTGGTTTATGAATTGCTCAAATCCAGATTAGACTGGCAATTATGAGCTTGGGGTGCACAATATTTAAACTCTGGCTGATACCAATAAGCCAAAAATTATTTTCATGTTATGGCCAATAACAGATTAATGGCCAATGTTAAAATTCTATACTATTTTGTCTAGTACATTAAAATAAAATAAAAATTAATCATTTTAAATGCTACAACTGAATTAGTACAGTATGGAAATGAGTATTCATTTTGACATTTGCTAAAGATTACATTAAACAGTGTTAGGTTAAGGTTAAAAATAAATTGATATTTTTGTATTGTGTAATTTTTTAAAGATTAACTTCCAGCGAGTGCTAGATGGTGGAAAAGGTAATATGATAGTAAAAAAAAAAAAAAGTGGAAATAAGCATGCATAATTAAATACACAATATAAACCAAAACTACTGGCTGACTGATACTGATATATTGTGCATCTTTATTATGAGCAATAGTAAATAGCGAAAAGTGTTTCCCAAACACGCTGCAGAGCTGCAGTATTTTACATTTCGGGGACAGCAGCCAACTAAAGTCTTACTTATAGTTGTCTCTGCATATTAAACTTGTAAATGGTATTTAAACGTGGACAAAATTACACACATCAGCTTTAAAGGGCATTAAGATGCAGGTTTTACTCACTTTGGCATTCTGGATACAGCGCACTGCATAGTTGAGTCCCCTGAACACATTGGCCTCCAGTCGTGCTTGACCGTGATTGCACAGGTGAACACCACCTTTTCCATCACGCAGCAGACAGCGCCGCAGCAGACAGCCTTGAACCGATGCAGCCAAATCCCGCGCCTCTGCATCCCTCTGTAGCTCTGCAGACAGACTCAACAGCACAGGAAATGCAGAAGAATCGGGCATATCCGCTTTGGAGAGATGCGCTAGTCCATGTTGGTCATATGAAAGTTTTAAGCCTGTGCTTTTCTCGCCATCTTGCTCGTCACCTTCCTCACTTGACTCACTCGATGTTTCCATGCCATCCTCCTCAATCATTGTACCATCCTGACCTGGAAGGAGGATGTCTCCACCTTTCTGTTTTGCCCAGTTTGTTTCCAAATCTACTTCCTGTTTACTCCAGTCCTCCATTGTGTTTACTCCTTCCAATGGAGTGTTTCCATGACTACCAGCACCCATACTGTCTTTTCCACTCTGATTTGATATTTCAGTTGACCCATTACTAGTCATCATGGTGAAGGTCTTGGCCAAGGCGACCAGGTGTTTGAAGGCCCAGTTGCGTTCAGAGACCGGAGCACCTTCCACAGTGACAGAGGCAGAATCTCCCCCTGAGAATTCACAACTGTCCATTAAACTGATGGCCACCCCCAGGAAATGGGCTGAGCTGCCCTGAGCGAAGGAGCAGAAACGAGCCTGACACGTCCCTGGACCCCGGATGTGAATCTGACAGCCCTCAAAGTTACAGTTGTCCAACTGGACATGACCAGAAGACGTCTAATAAAGAGAGAAAATATTTCAGCACTATAGAAAAACTGACAGTGACTCAGTAAGAATCCTATTATGTTGATACCATTTAAATTGCTTCAATAACAATTTACTGACCCTATTTTCTGTATAAAGAATGTTACAGAGTAGCAAGAACACATGGAGCTAATATTATTCAAGCATCAGTTAAAAGAGATGATGAGAAACAATATGTTTAATGTTGGAAAACCATGTCCTACATGGGGAGGGAGGGATGAGGAGATATACAGACAGCCAGAATGACAGAGATAGATAGATAGATAGATAGATAGATAGATAGATAGATAGATAGATAGATAGATAGATAGATAGATAGATAGACCCTTCGCAAAGACTCACCCCCCTTCGTTACCATTGCCACGACCGACAAGCCATGGCACTCTCACGATACACATCATGTTCTCACGCAGTGAAAAATACATCGCGGGGCAAAGAGAAAACTGACAACACGCCAACAGACAAGACGGAGCAGGTTACTTTAGGTATAAAACAAAGTCTCAGCTTTCAAATCTTGTAATTTTTTATGTATCTTTAACGTGTCATGACAGATTGCTATAGCGCAGTTCATGTGGCATGTTGTGAACCGATCATTTCTTCCTCTTTACTAGTTATAGCATGAAATAAACATGAGTGAACATCAGAAGTAGTGGTCGACCAGTATGGGTTTTTTGACAGCCAATGCCGATGCCGATATCTTGGAAACAGGGTGGCCGATGGCCGATATAATTTTATTTATTTTAATTAATATTTAAGAAATTTGAAATCATTTGAAAATTTATTTAAAATAATTGTGTAAAATAAATATATACACTTTAGAAGACAAAGCATTTTTCACAAATAAATATTTAATAAAAATCTAATTGAAAAGGAAGTAAACACTGTACAGGGCACTCAGTATTCTGGGAAGTTTGTCTGCATTGGGAATCTTTTTTTTTTTTCAAAATAAGTCAAGGTTTGTCATTTTTCATACAGCACGCAATGAAAATGACATGAATATGACATTGGGCAAAAGCATGAAGCTAGCATAATTTGAAATCACGAGTTTAAAGTTTGTCGATCGCGCGTCTCAATGAAGCTGAACCCTCCACCTGTCAGCATTCAATTCACATGGACCGACCATCACGCAGAGAACACGCGATCATGCAGGATACAAATGCACACTTCACAAGATCTCAACTAGATTCGACTAAGTCTGCAAGGTTTGTGAAATTAAATGTTCATTAGTCATTCAAACTGTAACCAACAGGGCACTCAGTATTCTGGGAAGTTTGTGTGCATGGGAAAGTTTTTTTTTTTTTTCAAAATAAGTCAAGGTTTGTCATTTTTCATACAGCACGCAATGAAAATGACATGAATATGACATTGGGCAAAAGCATGAAGCTAGCATAATTTGAAATCACGAGTTTAAAGTTTGTCGATCGTGCGTCTCAATGAAGCTGAACCCTCCACCTGTCAGCATTCAATTCACACGGACCGACCATCACGCAGAGAACACGCGATCATGCAGGATACAAATGCACACTTCACAAGATCTCAACTAGATTCGACTAAGTCTGCAAGGTTTGTGAAATTAAATGTTCATTAGTCATTCAAATATTTGTTTAAATGATATAAATGCGTATTTGCTGAAGGCAAACGAGAAAGTATTATAATGTTGCCTTTCTAATACTAATAATATTAAAGCAATCGTTATAATACTTTTTTTGTATACATTTAAATTCCTTAGTTCTATCTGATTATTAGATAGGCTTATCCATATTAGACATAACTGAACAACGACAGCGAACAAGAGGGAGAATGTGAGCACTATGTGCTCAGGCGCTGCCGTTCTCATCGCCGTCAAAATAAAAGTCCCGCCTCGAACACATCGGCCAAACAGAAAAACTTATCTGCCGATGCCGATATTTGAAAAATGCTAAATATCGGCCGATATATCGGTCGACTACTAATCAGAAGGTATCTTGTTTTAACCGTGGAAAGACGCCAATCAATACACACCATTTTTCAAGTTCAAGTCCACCGACGTTAACCTACTCTCCTGTTTGGTTTGTTTGTCAGACAAAATGGCAGATTCTGCGATATGATTGGTCAGATCACCTGTCAATCAAACTCCCGGCAAAGAGTCAATTACAGATTTAGATGCTGATGACTGAGTTAATCCCTGATTTTTAGGGTCACTGAGATGAAGCCCCCGTTAATAGGGTTTAGAATGTGTTCAGTCAATTATGTATGTATGACGAAATGTTGCCAGTTTTCTTTTTCTGGTTGAATCTGCACAGATGTTACAATTTGCATGCTTTTGATGTGGAAGTATCAAGCCTCACCTTATAAACCACAGGTGAAAACCACGCTGGCATGAACACCAGATTGCACAGCCTCGCAGTCGGGCACTGTTGATCAAAGCTCACCAACAACGACACATCCCCCAGCTTGCCAATTCCTACAATCTCCACAGGCACCTTGAGGGACACCTCCACCTGTTCCTCATACACACCCGCGTGGAGCACCACCTTATCGTACGGCCCTGCCGCAGCCAATGCTCCTCTGAGAGTCTCATAGCCACCTCCTGCCCCGGTCCCAACATGCCAAACCCTGCGGTCTTTCCTCCGGCGGAAAAGATGGAGGCAGGCAGACGAGTGGAGGTCTGAGCCGTTCTGGGTCCAGGTACGGCTGGCAAGAGCATGCTGACGGAGAGCCTCTCTCCAGGAGACCGGGGGCAGGTGGGGGCGACGAGGCCAATTTGGGTGGCGACATTCAGGGCATCCTAGACAGAGCTGGCGCCAACGTGTGCTGTCCAAACTCAAAATGAGTTCCCGCCAGGCTCTGCACACCAGACAGCATCGACCTAGATCTGGCAGAGGCAGGTATGCCAGAATGAGGCGCCAAAGCTCGACAGGCAGACTTCCCACCTCCATATCTGTCAGCACCACACCACCTCACCTGGGCAGATCACCTAAGTGTGAACAGAGAAAAAGTATTCGTTAAATAAAATTATAAATATCATTATAACTATTTTTTTTTCTCAAGAACATTTGATTGGACTAGAATGTGTTTAGTGCATGATAAGTCATCAGTATTTTGGTCTGTTTTCCCAGAAGAAAAAAAGACTGTAATTTTAAATGCATATACACTACCATTTTGGGTAGTGTATATCCAAAAGTTCAGGCTCGATAAGATTTTTTCAAATGTTTTGAAAAAAATCTCCTATGCTCATCAAGGCAGTAAAAAAAATACTGGGAAATATTATTATAATTGTAATTTTTTTTTTATGTAATTTATTTCTGTGATCCAAAGCTGAATTTTCCGCAGGCATTTCTCCAGTCTTCAGTGTCACATCATCCTTTAAAAAATCAGCCTAATTTGTTGATTTGGTGCTCAAGAAACATTTCTTATTATTATCAATGTTGAAAACCGTTGTGCTGCTTAACCCCTTAGCATTCCTGTAAAATTTTCCTAAAACGCCTAAAAAAAGCATACCCAAAGTAAATTGAATGCTGTTCTTGAACCATTTGGAGTATATGCATGGTTTTGGTCTCTTTTGAAAGGTGACACTCTGAGGTTTGTTAGGTCTTCATAATATGCAGAAAGGTCAATTTTTATATATATATATATACATACATACATACATTTTCTTTTAAAGATTCAGTGTGTATATAATTTTATAATTTTTTTATATAATATATATATGCATGTACATTTACATTTAGCAGACACTTTTATCCAAAGCGACTTACAAATGTATGTATGTATGTATAATATATATACATTTTGTTAGATTCAGTGTGTATATAATTTTATAATTTTTTTATATAATATATATATGCATGTACATTTACATTTAGCAGACACTTTTATCCAAAGCGACTTACAAATGTATGTATGTATGTATAATATATATACATTTTGTTAGATTCAGTGTGTATATAATTTTTTATTATATATACTGTATATACACACACATTTTGTTTGTTAGATTCAGTCTACAAAGCACGTTTCCAATAGACGAAAAAAACATCGTATTAATTATATAAATATATACGTATGCATGTATGATATATATATATACATACATTTTATTTGTTAGATTCAGTGTGTATATTTTATAATTACACACACACACACACACACACACAGGCTACACACACACAAACACATTTTATGTGTTAGATTCAGTGTGTATATAATTTTATAATCACACACACACACACGCTACACACACACAAACACATTTTATGTGTTAGATTCAGTGTGTATATAATTTTATAATCACACACACACACACGCTACACACACACAAACACATTTTATGTGTTAGATTCAGTGTGTATATAATTTTATAATCACACACACACACACGCTACACACACACAAACACATTTTATGTGTTAGATTCAGTGTGTATATAATTTTATAATCACACACACACACACGCTACACACACACAAACACATTTTATGTGTTAGATTCAGTGTGTATATAATTTTATAATCACACACACACACACGCTACACACACACAAACACATTTTATGTGTTAGATTCAGTGTGTATATAATTTTATAATCACACACACACACACGCTACACACACACAAACACATTTTATGTGTTAGATTCAGTGTGTATATAATTTTATAATCACACACACACACACATAGGCTACACACACACAAACACATTTTATTTGTTAGATTCAGTGTGTATATAATTTTATAAACACACACACACACATACGCTACACACACACAAACACATTTTATTTGTTAGATTCAGTGTGTATCCAATTTTATAATCCCACACACACACACATACGCTACACACACACAAACACATTTTATTTGTTAGATTCAGTGTGTATCCAATTTTATAATCCCACACACACACACATACGCTACACACACACAAACACATTTTATTTGTTAGATTCAGTGTGTATCCAATTTTATAATCCCACACACACACACATACGCTACACACACACAAACACATTTTATTTGTTAGATTCAGTGTGTATCCAATTTTATAATCCCACACACACACACATACGCTACACACACACAAACACATTTTATTTGTTAGATTCAGTGTGTATATATTTTTATAATTACACACACACACACACACACACATTTTGTTTGTTAGATTCAGTCTACAAAGCATGTTTCAAATAGACGAAAAGAACATCGTATCGTATTGACACTCTTTGCAATAAAATGAACATGCAATGCTATCATATTTATTCTTGGCAAAGAGACAGTGCAGATGCACAATGCCCCGACCTGCATGCAACAACAAAGCAAAACAGGACGCAATGCGAGCATGAAATGAAAACAGTCATGAGTGCATTCGACTGAAGTTCAAAGGAAAGCAAAACATAGCAAAGAAAAATAGCACATCAATCGAGTCTGCGGCAACTTCGTATCTGCGTGACAACAACGACATGTTCCCATGCAGCCATCTGATTCAGCGCAATAAAACCACACGCGCCTACCTCTGACAACACTGCTTTCAGCCAGCATTTTATCAGACCTATAGCTCATCACGGCCGTTTTTGTCTTGGGATACGAGCAGAAACCAAACACTCATCCGGTGGAAATCTCTGATTTCTTCTTGGTATTTTGCTTGTTTTTGAAGGCGTGGAAAAAAGGGCTCACGTATTTTCATTCAGGAGGCGGGGAATGTTCTTATACGAACGACAGCGACAGCTTTCCCCCCTTGTCTGACACAGTTGTTAGCAACATGGCTTGTACTGTGCAGTAATACACGTGATAATATTAATAAGCTTTGGACCCCAAACCCCCTCCCATCTGCCTCTTTTGCACGCGCGCGCGCATCATTTCTTTTTGGCAAAACTGATGCACAAAATCACACACCGCTGATGTCATGGGGAAACATCGCATGTGTCTTGTGACTAGACTTGCAGAATGCATCACCACCCCGAATAGCCTATATTTATTTATAGTAAACTACGTTATCCTTGTAACGGGCACTCAGATGATTAGTGTATTAGTGTTATTTTTTTTAAAAGTCATCAACACTTCCATGTTTGCTCAACATTTCTGCAAGTAAACGTTGACCTAAATGTATTCCACTAGTGAATATGAATTATTAAACATATCTGAATGCACAGGAAATGAAAAACGTTTCTCATACAAATTAAAAGTCCTTGTCAGTCAGAAGAGCATTGCAGTAAATCTCCATACTGACCAAGACAAAATGGTTTTGAAATACATTTTGATAAAATTGTGAGTGAATTGCATTTCTTTTATGAGTACAATTAAAGTTACAGAAATGAAAAATGTGTGTGTGGGGGGGACTTTTTAACTAAATTAAACAATCAACATTTTTGGAGAACACAAATAGTTATGTGTCTGTCTGAATTGCCTTTTTGTGTCTTGTAATCTTCTCTAGCCTTTCCACTAAACATCCACATCTGACTTAGGATCTCAGAAAGAAAAAAGAGAGCTTCTCTCATTCTCCGCAGGACTTTTTCAGGATCTAAATCCAACTCAACCCGTGATCAAGGGCCAAGGTTTTGAATCGCTCCACTTGCTCGGAGTGAAATAAAACTTCCTATAGAGATGTTCAGATATGATTTGATCAATTTGTAGACTTAATCAAAAGGAAAATTCCCAATGGGTTCCTTCAATGACATTTTAAATATAAAAAGTAAAAAAAGGTCTGTGATTAACATTGTTCTGTTTTGTGTAATTAACACACAATTAATTATTAATTGTATTTATTTTAAAGACAGCTTTAAAAAAAAATAATAAATGTGCATAAGTTTAGAAAGGACATTAAGTAAAAGTCACACAAAGCCACAGTTCTGGCTTAAAGCTATTTTCAGATATTTTGAAAAATATCCCCATTTTATTATTATATTATAATTTTTTTTTTACAATGTTGTTTCAGCCCCAACGTTCTTCAGAATATCTTGTCTTGTGTTCCGCAGAAGAAAGAAATGAATGCAGGTTTGGAATGAGGGTGAATAAATTATGACAGAATTTTCATTTTTGGGTGAATTATCCATTGTTACAATTTACTCCATATAGTGCACGGGTTTTGGACCACACTGCTCTGAACATTTTGTATGTCTCTCTTATCTGACGCACTCGGTTCAGTTCATAAATCTCCCTCCTAACGAGCTGATGATCTGAATCAGGTGCATTAAATAAACTAAGACATTCAAAGTGTGCAGAGCATGGGTCCCCATGCAGGACTGGAGTTGAGAACCACTGATGTTGCGTGACTACATGCCCCTCTGATGACCACTGTGTGCTGTATTTCTATTCCTAACAGTGGAAATGTTTATTTGTTTGTTTACTGTGGCCAAGCCTGTAAAGAATAATCTATAAAGAAACAGACTTTTAAAAATTAAACTACTTTGAGAAATGGAGTGAAAATAACTGGAGTAAAAAGTGTGACGATCAACCCTGTAAAGCCTGACATGATAGAAAAATATAATATTTTGAATAAAACAGTTTTGAAACTCGAAAATGTATTTAAGAAAAAAGTTTGCATATGTGTTTCATGTTTTGTACTGTATTTGACACATCAGGCGTTTATGGCTCAAATAGTGAGTTTGTCACTCTCACTGAAGAAAGAAAATTTATTCAGAGGCAATGCATAAAATATGCAATTAGGCCAAAAAGATGAAATAATATGGCCAAAGTCTGATAGCTTATAATGTACATCAAAGAGATTTTTACTATAATAGTATCAGAATACTTAAAATACAAATAAATGTCAGTTGTCACTCTGTATCTCCCCAAAATATGTTTTAGTAAGATGAAATATAATTTTATGATCAAAGCTCAAAACATACAATGCAATGCGAAACAATGACTAAGGAGAAATACAAATAAACTTTCCCCAAAAGCCTGATTTCACATGATTTTTCAACAAAAAAAAAAAGTATGAATAATCACGTCAACCTAAGTTGCTTTAGTTCATTAATTAAATGCTCTTGATATTGTTCTTGAAATATTAATAGCAGCAATATAAAAGTTATTCTTACATTTAGCAAAGCTTTGTTGATATTGATAATTCGATATCGATCAAATATGATACAGTATGCTTTATAGGGTTAAGCTTCTTAAATTTATTGAATAATAAATATTTTGCGTAATGAATGCATATCCTTTGTTAGGTGTGGTTATCTTTTTAATATAGGCAACTATTTATTTGCTTTGTACCATTTTTAACTGTATGAAGCTAATCTGCGTTTGTAATATTAATTAAATTAAAATTTAACAACTAAACTGAAAATTGAGAGAGAGAGAGCGAGAGAGAGAGAGTGAGAGACATATTTGAAAAATCAGCAAAACAATCCAAATTGAAAACTAAAAATGACAAAAATTGGTTTGATCAAGACTGCCAAACTATTCGCAAAAAACTGAGAACATTGTCAAATCAGAAACACAAGGATCCAAATAATGCAGAGAGCCGCCTTCTTTACAGTGAAACACTAAAACAATACAAACATACACTCACAACCAAAAAAGCACAATACACCCAAAAACAACTGGCAATAATCGAGAAGTCAGTGAACACAAACCAATTTTGGGAAAATTGGAACAATCTGAAAAAAACTGATCATGAAGAATTGGCAATACAAAATGGAGAAATATGGGAAAGTCATTTCCAAACATTGTTTAATAAAGTACAAACAGACACAAACTGTAAGCAAAATCAAACAATCAACCAGAGAGAGAGAGAGAGAGAGAGAGAGAGAGAGAGCGCGAGAGAGTCTCGATAGGAGTGGCAGTGCTGCTCGTGACTTCACTTCAAACATGGCCGCACAGGACGAGCTCAGTAAGTTTAACTCATTGTACATGTATTACTTCTTCATTACCGCATACTTGTTTTCAATACCCTTTTCATTATTGGTCACTCTAATGAAAACTGAGTTCGTGCTGTGTGTTTGTTTGCCTGTAGTTACATAAATAAATATTTGTAAAGTGAATATCAGTTTGGCAGCTAGCCGGCTAGTTATTTTTTACAGAGGCCCAATGCTCAGTCATGCTCTAAAATGAAAGTACCTCTTTTTGGGTTTGTCTCAATTAGAGGACACTACAACCTCTATTTACCGCGAAATTTGCGTTATCCAAATGCCATAGTGGTCCAGGCCTGGTTGCCATTTATTGACAGCGTGAGAAATAAGTATAACGTTATAGATAATAACCGTTAACGCTGGTTAGCAGCGAGGCTATTCTGGTCACAGGCTAACCAACTAGCGATTAGAGCGTCTGTATTTACAGGTTTTCTGTATTTAGAGTTAGTCTTATTTTGTGTTGTTCATTGCAAACTTGTTAAATATTCTTATGGTAATTTGATTTGTTTAGAGAGCCGCCGAAATGCACTCATGTCAGAGACATAATGCATTGCAGTAATTCTCAGTGTCTCTTTAATAAATCGTCTTATTAAAGAATAGACCTCTTATAATTAATCTATGACCATGCAGGAAGAATGTGAGAATTTTTTCATTCAAATCAATTTGAAAATAGGCAAGTTAGTGCTGTTTATTTTGAGCACACTCCATCTGGCACTTACTTTACTGCTTTCTCTTTGTTTCCCATTATAGACCAGTTGGAGCGTGTGTTTTTACGCTTGGGTCATGCAGAAACGGATGAGCAGTTGCAGGATATTATATCCAAATTCCTGCCCCCTGTCCTCCTCAAACTATCCAGTGCGCAAGAGGGGGTTCGCAAGAAAGTAAGAGCCTCAGTGAATGTTTTCACACTTGAAATTGTTGCATTTATGTCCATCAGTCGTCCTCCGTGTGAAAAGATGGATCTCAAAATCATACAGTCACTGTTGTAAAGG
The DNA here is from genome assembly GCF_001515645.1 of Sinocyclocheilus grahami. NCBI lineage: Eukaryota > Metazoa > Chordata > Actinopteri > Cypriniformes > Cyprinidae > Sinocyclocheilus > Sinocyclocheilus grahami. The sequence continues at coordinate 665,741 of NW_015505322.1, read as the reverse complement.
GTTCACATATGCAGAATGATCTTTTGCACATTATACAATATGGGAAAATGTTAATGTTCTTAATGCAAAATTATTATAAAATGTATATTGGAGTCCCTGTGTTGACTCATAGTCTGCTTGGGGATCCTTGGGACTGTAATGGTTGAAAACCATTGGAAGGATAATAGAAAAAATGAATGCTTTGTGCATGTTTATATGAGAGATGCATGTTCAAAACTCACTTCTCTACGCTGTTAATGTCGCTCCTCTAGTGATTCATAGTCCAAAAGTAGCACCCATGAGAGTAATTTCAAAAATCTATTAAAAATATGGATTTTATTATTGTCCTCTCCAGGTTATGGAGTTGCTGGTACACCTGAACAAAAGGATAAAGAGTCGACCCAAGATTCAGCTTCCTGTAGAAACACTGTTGGTTCAGTATCAGGACCCTGCTGCTGCATCTTTTGTCACGGTATGGTCATGTCACAATCACCGCTGTCAGTACTCAATGTGATTAACCTTGAGATGGGACGTGTTATTTATGCCAAGGTTGTATATTCCCTTATTATAAAGTTTGACTGTGTCTGTGCTCGCAGAACTTCACTATCATCTACATAAAAATTGGCTATCCTAGGCTGGAGGTCTCCAAACAGTGTGAGCTTGCACCTACTCTACTCACAGCAATGGAAGGCAAACCTCAGCCCCAACAGGATAGGTTAGTTTCAGCTTTACTTGAAATCAAACAAGGTTGTTTTCATTATTAAGAAAGAACTGGTTAATAACACATGTATAATAAATTATAATATTTTGTATTATGAAATGTATTTATTATTAATTATATACAATGCGGTTTAAAATATTGTGATCGGTAAGATTTTTTTTGAAAGAAGTGTCTTATGCTCACCAAGGCTGCATTTATTATAATAATAATAATAATAATAATATATTATAATAATAATAATTATAAAAAATACAAAAGCAAAAACTGTAATATTGTGAAATATTATTACAATTTATAATGACAGTTTTCTATTTTTATCTATTGAAAAATATAATTTGTTCCTGTGATGGAAAAGCTGAATTTTCATCATAATTACTCCTGTCTTCAGTGTCACATGATCCTTCAGAAATCATGCTAATATGCTGATTTGCTGCTCAAGAAACATTTCTTCTTATTATTATCAATAGTGAAAACATGCGCTACTTAATAGTTTTTTGTGGAAAATGTGATACATTTTTTCTTCTGGATTCTTTAATGATTAGAAAGTTCAAAATAGCAGCATTTATTTGAAATAGAACTTTTGCATTGTTTCAAAAATAATATTGAAGTAAAACAAATTGAATAAAAGCAATAATTTCTTTAAAAAAACTTTTGAATTGTAGTATATGCATATTATATATTTTTTTTTTTAAATATCTGTTGTTATTGCAAATATGTCAGTACTGAACAGTATTGATGTAGTCTGCCTCTTCTCTCTCTCTAGTCTAATGCATCTGCTGATCCCTACACTGTATCATATGAAATATCCATCAGAGCCATCTAAAGCGTCCCCATTTGTCCTGACGGAGAGACCCAGAACTGTACAACTGCTCTTAGAGTTCATGCTTGATGTTCTTCTGATGCCTTATGGGTATGTCAAGTAGATGTGTACAATAGGTTGTAGTTGGTAATGGTAATGCTGTAATCTCATTAACTCTATCTCTCAAATTATATCAAGGTTTGTGTTAAATGAGCCTCGTCCGGCCCCTTCGTCTCCACAAGGTGGATCTGGAACAGGAGCTGCGGCAGCACAAGGTCTCCCTCAGCCTCCTCCAGGAATGAGTGTTTATGCAGTTAAAAGAGTCATTGGAGAAGCTCAGTGGAGCCCAGAGCAACTGGAGCAGGTGAGGTTGCTAAGAAAATGTGTTGGAGGATATTTGCTGTTTTTAATGGGAGATGTTTCGCCTCAGTTCCATCTACACCAATAATTGTTTAGAGAATGAATGAATTGGAAAAGCCGCTTTACTCTTTCTGATTCTTCACTGAGTAACCGCCACATCATTGTGTTTGCAGTGTAAACTGGGAATTGTGAAGTTTATAGAGGCAGAGCAGGTGCCTGAGGTTGAAACAGTCATTCACTTAGTTGTGGCTTCAAGTGACACCAGGCACAGTGTCGCCACAGCAGCTGATCTGGAACTCAAAAGCAAGCAGAGGTGAGGCTCTCTGTGATGATGTCAAATGAAACCATGAGGTCTTGATTTTGAAACTCATCTCTTGTGTCGTGTTTTGTACTGCAGCATTATTGACTGGAACAATCCACTCATTATCAACAAAATGTATAAAGTTTACCTGGGTGATATTCCACTCAAAACTAAAGTAAGTATATGCATTAGACATGGTCGGTCTAATACCATTATTACTTTCATATTCAGTGACATACACTACATAAGGGGTGTGTGTGTTTGTGTTTTTACTCAGGGTGCCACAGTGAAACAGGAGCTGAAGCATGAGCCCGTCAGCACCAGAGTCAAGATGAAGATTCTGCCTCATCTTCTCCGCTCCAGACTGGCTGCTGAGTGCTTTCCTGCTAATATCCAGGTCAGAGAGAGAATGTTTGACAGAAAGAAAGTGAATGCAGCTGAGATGCATGTTGAAAGAGAGACAAATAGAGGCAGGCAAGCAGTAAGTCAGAACTTGTTCAACGGATCATCGTAACGGTGATTGTCTCTTTGTTTAGGTTGTTTATGATGGACTTTTTGGAGCGAACACCAACAACAAACTCCTGTCCCTCACTCTGCAGTTTGTACATCATATCTGTATGGTGTAAGTGTCAATGATCACTAGCAAATCACATGGAAAATCACATTTACTACAATACCAAACATTTTTGATAGCTTCCAATGTTGTAGCCATGTATGAATCCAGTAGTTTATTTTGTGTGCATTTGCATCAGATGGTCTGTCTGAGGTAATAATAATTGTGTTTTAATCTGAAGGTGCCCTGATAGCAACAAACCTTTGGGTTTGATGCTGCTGAATGGACTTACCAAGCTTATTAATGAATATAAAGAGGTATGAACCCATGCTGAACAATGTAGGATTTAGTTCTAAGTCAAATTTAGTGTTTTTCAGAAGTATCTGTCAAAGTGACATTCATTTATTATTTTATTATAAGGACCCCAAACTACTATGTATGGCCTACTCGGCTGTTGGAAAACTTTCAAGGTAATATAAACATTTTATAACCAGCTAAAATAATATATTTGAGCAAACAATATATATATAATTATTATTTTTTTCAATATTATTATTCATTTAAATGTTATTTTGTATAACTAAAAATTCATGTGTAAAATGTGTATATTCCTTTTTTCCTCTTTGCTATAATAGTCGAATGCCTCAGCTTTTCACAAAAGACATTGCATTGGTACAGCAGTTTTTTGAGTCCATGTGCAAGGTTTGTTTAATACTCATTTTGTACAGTAGTTATCCAGTTATTACTGCATGACCTGTTGTAAAATCTTAACCTAGTTTCTCTCAATGAAAACAGGAGGATGCTGATGTACGATTGGCCATACAGGAGGCCTTGTCAATGATGGTGGGAGCATATGTACATCTTCAAGGGGCGCTTCTGAACCTAATGGAAGCACTTGTGGCTGCATATATCACAAAGGTTTGTTATTATTATTGCAAGCACCTAGAAAGAATAAACAAACGTCTCAACGTTAAATATGAAATTACACGCTTGGACTCAAAGTTGGGTTAAATACCCTGTTGTATCATTAAGTTTAAGATTAAATATAAAGGAAAAGTAATTTACAGTGTGTAATGTTTTGTTGCTTATGGTTTTGTGTTAGCCGGAGGTACAGGTGCGTCAGATAGCGATGAAATTTGCCATCACAGTGTTTGCTCCTGATCACGTAGCCTCTAGATATCTCTTACTGCTGGCTGCAGGAGATCCGTGAGTATATACTTACACTTCCTGGAGTTCTTTCAAGTTTTCAATTAAGCGTTGTCATGAAAGATGTACATCATATGGCCTGTGTTTTTAGTCGTGAGGAGGTGTCTGGGGAGGCTCGGCGAGCCCTTCGGTCTCTCCCCTCTACGAAGACAGAGAAAGAGGGATCAAGGCCCATGCCGTCATTCCCTGAGATGGTCAGCTACATCCAGGAAAAGGTGGGGTGTTTCAATTTGTTATTACTTAATTATAACTGATGTGTCATGACCCAAAATGGGTCTCAGCTCTGTTCTGATGCTAAATGCAAATAATATAAAATGCAGGTAATATAGAGGCTGATCCTTTGTTATTTTGTGTCATAGGCTGCACAGAGATTGAAGACTCCTGCCAAATACATTGTTGGTACTTACACTTTGCCTTTTAATCCTGCCACATTTGGAGAGGTAAATTAACAGTCTTTAGACTTAAAGGGATAGTTCATTCAAAAATGAACATTTTGTCATTTACTCACCCTCCACTTGTTCCAAACTTGTATGAGTTTCTTTCTTCTGCTAAACACAAAATAAACTTTTAAAGAATGTTAATAACCAAACAGTTGACGGTAGCCATTGACTTCCGTACTATTTTTTTTTTCATACTATTGAAGTTAGGGGTAATGAAATATCGTGTTAATTAGGGGTGTTGCAATATACCGGTATTGGCGATATATAAAAATGAATAGTACACATAGGACAATATAACACAATAATCCAGCGCCATTATGGAGCGCTAAACTCTCACATGTAATTTTGTTTCATTCAAGCTCGACGCAGGATAGTCCACAAGCGAGACTCATAGGAGTAAAAGAACTTATGACATTCCGGGAAATCCTTGTAGGCATCCAGCTATCGTTGTAGATGAGTAAAATGCAGAAAGAAATGTTTTATCTCAGGGCTCCAGACTAACATTTGAGAGCAGTGGCACCAGCGCCACTAAGTTCTACAGATGGTGGCGCCAGGAGCAGATTTGGTAGCGCTGGGGGGTGGTGTGTGGGAGTATTAAAATATAGATCATTTAATTATAAAATTATTATTGTTTTGCAAGTGCAGTTACTAATAATATTTCATGTTCATTTCTTGTTTATTTTTCTTTTGTTTATTGTTTATACAGATTTGACAAAAGCACAAAGCTTGAGTTAAGATGCATACAAAATTCACTTTTATTATCAACAGTAACAAGTGCAAAATCAAATTTTTATATAGAAAATTGATATATTCCACTCTTAATAAATGTACCATTATTCTTCTAGTATATGAAACTGACCAACTTCAGTGATTGTGTGATTTAGTAGCAAATTGAAGAAAAGTTTGTTTTTCAAGGCACTTTGTGACTTTTCTTACTTCATACACAAAAAAGTGTAAAATTCTGACAATCTGATTTCTTGATGATTTTATATTTTATAATAGTGATTTTATAATTTCAAAATATATAGAAAAAGTATAAATTAATGACTAGCAAGCCAGTAAGTGCTCCTCTGCTGCTGTCTACTGGTTATAATTGTGTTTTGATGTATTTTTTTAAAGGGGTCATATGATGCTATTTTAAAGATAATTATTTTGTGTATTTGGTGTATCACAAATCCCGGAAAATATGCGTTGTAGTCCAAACGAGTCGTTCATTGTAGTTTTTGAAAAGTGATATCTGTTAAATAAAATATCTCCTTTTGAAGTGGAGCTTTGAGCTTTGTAACTTTGCAGATCTTTTTTATGCTCAAACAGCAACATTACAAACTAACTAAAGTTGAAAAAGTGAAAAAGCATAATAGGACCCCTTTAAACTAATAACAAAACAAATTGTCATAGCAAAGTCGGAATTGAAATTTTTTTTTATTTAAGAAATAGCCTTTGTGCACAGCCAACCTTGTATTCTTCTAGGTTCAAAAAACTGTCGTCCATAAAATGCGTTGCACGAATTCGACCATCTGGGTTGTGATGTTCTGTTGTAAATAAATCTTAACCAATGATTCCTAATTGTATCTACTTCCGGAAGGGCAAATAAAGGGCTTTTGCTTTCGCACTGATACACAGCATCTCCCTGACATGGCTGCATCAACACTACTGCTGTTCCTGAAACCACGCCTTCTTTCTTTGCATGCACATTTGGGCAGCATTATGCTAATATTTCCACATAGTGACATAGACATGTGGGGGTGTGTTAGAACGAGCCTTTTTAGGTAGGCGTGGCTGACTCATAACTTTTATATCTCTTTGGATTTGAGACTTTAGTCTTTGCAACCTTACAGATCTTCTTTATGCACCAAGAGCTTGTAACACTCCAAAGAGAAAGGAAAACTTGAAATCGCATCATATGACCCCTTTAAATTTTACTATATTTTGGTCATCCCATTAAAAATAACATTCAAACTGGATCATAGAGCTTTAAAGTGCTGGAAATAGTTGTGTGAAATGCTTGAAAGTCATTGAAAAGTGCTTGAATTTCTCTCTCAAAAGGTTGTACAAACCCTGAAATGAATGATGTAATGCATTCGACTATTTCTACCACAACACCATGGTTAAAGTTAGCGTTACCGCTTCTGGTTTCCTGACGTATGTCAGCGCTGTTAATAACCAAAGTCCCTTTAAGCTATTCTATAGTCTTTGTTATAATGGAGAATTCTGAACAGAATTTGAATGATTCTCACTAGATCTCACAGCAACCTTATCATTGTGAGGCGAATTCAAACGCTTATCACTGAATCTCACAGCACTGTTGCATCTGTGCAGTAACAGAGTCGCGAAATCAACTTTGGCTCCCGAGTAAAGCTGTTCTGAGCTCGTACAAGTTTGTTTGCGTCGCGGTGAAGACAGTCAACAAACATGTATATGTTTTATCTGTGTTCTTCAAGCCATCTCAGGTAATTTAATAAGGATATGTATTTATAAAGTAATGCTAATCGACATAGCATTTATCAATGTATTAAATACTATAAAATATAATTTCTGCCTCATTCTGTGATTAAGAATCAGTTCACAGAAGGAAGTTATTTAAAAAACTCGTTTGGAGTAAAAAAAATTTATTCTCAAAAACTGTTGTACTTTGATGCTGTAGTAAACTAAAAACGGTTAGCATTTTAGTCTCTTCTGTTTAGTGTAATTGTTCTTTTTGTATGCGATGGTGTGATTCATTGGTCAAAAATAATGATGAATTTGACTGATAGCATGGTTTATTTATTTGTTTATTTTTATTTCTCAAGATTTCTATATATACCGCTATATATCGTTATTGTGAGTTTTTGTGGCCCCAATAGTCGTGTAGTGAAAACTCTAATATCGTGACAGCCCTAGTGGAAGTCAATGGCTACCGGCAGCTGTTTTGTTGAACAAGTGGAGGGTGAGTAAATGATGACAGAATTTTCATTTTTGCGTGAGCTGTCCCTTTAAGAATTCTTTCAAAAGTTTATTTCATTAATAAACATGCCACATGTATTTTTACTTGCACAATGGCATCTCTTTATTACTCTTTTGTTTCCACAGATAGTTCTTTATCTGAGAATGTGTTTAGCTTATAGTGCTGGTGCCACATCCACATCTCAGAGCCTGATGGACATGCAGGATGATGCCCCTCTTATCGGACGCTATGTTCAGTCATTACTGTCCAATGAAGCTTCTCCTTCCTCGGCCACTAAAGGAGGAGAGGCCAATCCAGTTCACATATACATGGCCTTACTGCAACAGCTGCTGTCAGCTGTAGGGGGTGAGGAGTTTACAAATTATGGCTTTTAAGAGGGTTGGGCAGTATGATTATCTAAAACTGGCATTACTACATATATGGAATATACATAATCTACAGGAAATAGATTAAGTGGATTATTGTAGATTTTATTTGTTGTGATATTATTCATTAATACAGGTATCCCAGTGATGTACTGTCTTTTGGAAGTGGTCTCTGTGTGTCCAGAGAAACTTACCCCCAACTTTGTTGACAAAATCGACTGGATTAAAGTAATTATTATATTGCATTATATTATATTACCATTAGGTAAGGTGAACCTAAGGTTTGGTGTCAGTGTTGTTGTTTTTTTTTTATAATTTTTTTTATTCAGCAGTGATGCATTAATTTGATCATAAGTGACAGTAAAGACACTTCAATGTAAGATAAATAAATAAATGTTCTTTTTAAGTTTTTGTTCATCAAAGAATCCTGACAAAAAAAAATGTATTACAAAAATATTAAGTAGCATTTGCACTGATAATAGAAGGAAAAGTTTTTTTCAGCACCGAATCAGCATATTAGAATAATTTCTGAAGGATCATGTGACACTGAAGAATTCAGAAAGAATTTTTTTTTTCAAAAACATAAAAAATCTTAATGATCCAAAACGAAGTGTATATTATATTATATCCTCCAGAATGAAGACTGTAAGTATGTCTGACCTAAAAATTGTAATTTGGTTAATTAATAATGTTTGTTTTGCAGGGTCTCATGAACACTAATAAAGAAGACATGCGTGAATTGGCAGCACAACTGTACGCTGTAGTTGTTTCTACTATGTCTGGAAATGAGCTTAGAACTGCTGTACAAAACCTGATTAAGACAACAAAAGACACACATGTATGTTTAAAGTAGTGTAATGTTTTTTAAATTGAGAAATGTATCACATATTTGAATTTTTTTTATTTTTTTATTTATTATTTTTTTTTTTTAACTTTAAGAGTCCTGAGACTCAGCATGGTGCCATCTTGGCTCTGGGCTACATGGTGGGCAGATACATGAATAAGAGGCGGAGCCTAATGCCTACTGAACCCACTCCCAAAGAAAATGAGGAACTAATTGCCATAGCCACAAAAGCCATCGGTAAATGATTTATTTATCGGAAAAGTGCCTTTTCACATAGAGTTTCACACATGACACTTGATATTGGGATGCTCTTGAATAACACAATGAACTTTGTTTCATTAGTTAACTATTGCAACAAAAACGTAAAATTATATACTACCAATGTGTTTGTCTTGCAGGTTCATTTTTGGATAGCGAGTCTCCTCTGTTGACTGTTGCTGCTGTGACGGCATTGGGAGAGATTGGGCGTAACAGCGTGTTGCTGATACCAGCTGATGGAAATGGCTTCACTAAACTCAGTCTAGTGGATAATCTGCTTGCCAGGATCCCATCTGGAAAAGAGACTGGCAAGGTAAAACAAAACACACACTCTGAGTGAATGATTGTGACCGTATTATTGATGTGTGCATTCTTCATCCAAATACAAGCTTCTGTACAGATCAATTTTCACACTGTTTCCTCAATGAAATGAAGTGTTTGTGGTACTGATTGTCTGCTCTTTGTGTTGTCAGATGAAAGAACGTGCCATCCAGACTCTTGGGTTTCTGCCGGTGGGAGATGGTGAATTCCCACACCAGAAGAAAATCCTCCAGGGCCTCATGGATTCAGTAGAGGTAATGTGATGTGTCATGAAGAAGGTCATAACATTTCAAGCCAATATAAATGATGTTCTTAATTATACCTTTTATTAATTCTAAATAAAATACAAACAAATGATTTATTGTGTATTACAAGTAACATTATTTACTATGTATGCGTAATGTGTTTTGTCTAGGGCTGCCAAGTGATTAAAATTGTTAATCTAATTAATTAAATGATGTGCTGATTAATTAATCGAATGCATCAATTCTGGCTGATAAATTACCTCCCAAAAGATCATTTAAAGTCATTATTGTGTTAAACGAGAAAAGCATTGAATAGACATTACAAAAAGTACCTTTAAAAAATAATATTGATTCAACATAGAAAAAAAATGAATATTGAAATAGAAAATTATTATTAATTTTTTACAAAAATGAAATGGTACTCTAAATATGTAAATAAAACTGCCAGTAAGTGGCAACAAGTCATTTGTTCATTAAGCCAATTCATTTAAATGGCTGATATTTATGAATTGGTCAATGAAGCATTGCCTCACTCGATTTGTTCAAAACTTGGATTTATTCAGTAACAAAATGCTGTTGTGTGTTGCTCAAGATGTGGCTTTGTTTGGAACTATTTACATTGGTGAAACTAAGCAAAAACAGACAACACTGGCAATATTGTCTCAAAAATGTAACACGAGATTAACTTCTTGTTTAGTGAGCTGTTGTATAAAGTCAAATCATATTTGCAATCGTGCAGATATTCAGGGGAAAAAAACAGCACTCTTGCTCGTGTGATATTGCTAAACTGCTATATATCATATGATCTAAATATAAGACAAAAACCCATACAGGGACATTTTTTGCTCTCATATCTTGAATTTTAGGGGCATATAACTGGATTTGAATAGACTACATTACGCAGTCAGTCGCATCCTGCATCACATTCATTAGCAACTGCTTGCAAAGATGACATACAGGTCTGGGCTGTTGAATGCATTAATAATTTTAACACATTATATTTTCCATAATTAATGCCTTAAATCGACAACCCTATTTTTGTTAAAATGAATTCATATTAAATAAATAATATGAAAAAAATGATGTGGCCATTTCTTCACATTTATTATTCTTAAATGTTGTGTTGGGTTTCTTTAGGCCAAGCAGGTGGAGCTACAGTTTACAGTAGGAGAGGCTTTAACTAATGCTGCTATAGGAAGCTGCTCTGGAGCTGCCCGAGATGTGTGGACTTGCACAGATGACCAATACTGCCCGCCTGACAGTAAGTATGTGTGGGAGAGATAGAGAGAGGGAACAAGGGAACACACTTGTCTTACTTGTGCATACATGACTTTTGGACAAGCCCTGATTCAGAGTTGTGCACTTAAATAATTTCTTTCTTCCTCTTTCAGATGTGAAGAATAATGATATTGTGCCCTGGGTTTTGAACTCTGTCTTGTCAAAATATATATCAAGTCCAAACCCTCATGTTCGGCAGGCTGCCTGCATATGGCTCTTGTCTCTAGTCAAGAAACTCAGCCATCACAAAGAAATCCAGGTAAATACATACAAAGTGCACTCCCAGTCTCATTCACACATACAAAAAAAAACATTGACGTTGCAAAGCATCTGTTCTCTCTTTGCCTCTGATAGTCTCATCTGAAGGAGATCCAGACAGCCTTTATTTCTATCTTGTCTGATCCAGATGGTGAGTGACATACTGCTTCTTTATGATACTGCTCTTGTAAAGGTCCCATTACATTTTGACAGTCTCTAAAGTTGGGGAGCTTGTGGGCAAGATTGATAGTTATGATCTGTGTGTGTAGAACTCAGCCAAGATGTGGCATCTAAAGGACTCGGGATGGTTTATGAGCTCGGAGGAGAACAGGATCAACAGGAATTGGTATCAACCCTTGTGGAAACTCTCATGACTGGTAAAAGGTATTAATAAACCAGTTTATTTCTGGTATTCCTTTTATTATTATGGACTTTTGGAGTATGATTTGTCATAAATTGCATTATGAAGACTTACCAAGCCCCTGAATATGAATCAATTACTCTATATAGGCTACTAACCAGATGCAGACAGCATCTGATTTATTTTTTATTTTTTCAATGAGCTACATCACAGAATAATATATCTTGGGCTAGGGCTGTGCAAAAAATCGAATGTGATTTTCATGCGCATCTCGTCAATAATGGTGCTCCTGTGATTAGTAGTAAATCTGACAAGCTATGCAAAATTGCGTTCAAAATCACAGGCGATTCATTGCCGATTATGAACGCTATTTTGTGTAGCTTGTCAGTGAACTACGGCTCTGTGTAGTAAATGCCGCTCCATCTGAAAGCACATGCTGGAGATTTACTACAAATCACAGGAGCGGCTTTAGTGACGAGATGTGCATGAAAATCGTATTCGATTTGTTGCACAGCCCTATCTTGGGCACTTGGATACATTGCAACGTGTATGATTCGCTCCTGACTATTTTGATAGCTTTGAGATTTTATGTTTTCAGAGCCAAACATACCGTCTCAGAGGACACTGAAGTCTTCCGGGGGGAGTCCCTTGGTAAAGCACCTGATGGGTACGTCCTTCTTTTATTATATTTCAGATGGTTTCAAAACATTTTAAGGGAGTAGGACTTCACAGATTTGAGAATGCATTTTTAATGAGATTACAGGACTAGACGTTTTCTTTCATCGTATATTGTTTTGATCGTTTACTTTGGTAGACAAGGACTCTCAACCTATAAGGAGCTCTGTGCATTGGCTAGTGATCTAAACCAACCGGATCTTGTTTATAAGTTCATGAATCTTGCCAATCACCACGCCATGTGGAATTCCAGGAAGGTAAACTATATTAACCATGATGTGATTGTTTATAACTTGGCAACTTATTATTCAGAGCCTTTTTCAGTAGCATGCAATGATCGTTGACTCTTCCTGTACTGTAGGGGGCAGCATTTGGGTTTAACATTATTGCAGCTAAAGCAGGTGAGCAGCTGGCTCCTTTCCTGCCTCAGCTGGTTCCCCGTCTCTATAGATATCAGTTTGATCCCAACCTGGCCATCAGGCAGGCCATGACTAGCATCTGGGATGCTCTGGTCACGGATAAAACCATTGTAAGATATTATTACAACTCAGAATCATGAATTACATTGCTTAAAAGATAGTAGGGACACAGTATTGTTATTACAATTATATTTTGTTTATTTTTGACAGGTGGAAAAATATTTTAAGGAAATTCTTCAAGATGTCATTTCCAGCCTCACTAGTAACATGTGGAGGGTGCGGGAGTCAAGGTAAATTGTCTAGATATGCTTGAAAGAACCTTGATTTCCTCTCTTCTAGATTGGGTTCAAATCATCAGGGCCCTTTTATTTATTAATTTTTTCCAGCTGTTTGGCTTTGAACGATCTGATACGTGGAAGGCAGGCAGATGAAATCATTGACCGCCTGTCAGAAATCTGGGAGACTCTGTTTCGGGTCCTGGATGATATAAAGGTGATAAATAAAAGGCTGCTGTATTTTTTTGCGGTGTTCTGTGTGTGCTTGTTTGTAATCTACAGCCGGTTTCATTTGACCGTCTTATTTGTTTCCTATTGTAGGAGTCAGTTCGTAAGGCGGCAGATCTGACTCTAAAGACTCTCAGTAAAGTGAGTTGCAGCACTGAATACTGGATATTCCAATGATTTCCCACTCTTGAGACCTCATCACAGATAACTGGTGTGTGTGTGTGTGTTTGTCCAATAGGTGTGTGTGCGCATGTGTGAATCAACAGGTGTTACTGCTCAGAGGACAGTGGCTGTGTTGTTGCCAACTCTGCTGGACAAAGGCATCGTCAGCAACGTAACCGAAGTGCGGACTCTCAGGTAAGAACACATGCATTGACCAGCCACATGCACACAAACCATAATAAATCTTTATATTCAGAGTAAAAGTCTTGAGTATTGCTTTGTTTTAGTATCCAAACTCTAGTGAAGATCAGTAAAACAGCTGGCAGCCGTCTGAAGCCCCATGCTCCTCGACTCATCCCGGCTCTGCTGGAGGCCCTGAGCGTGCTGGAACCACAGGTGCTCAACTACCTCAGTCTGAGAGCCACAGAGCAGGAGAAGGTGAGCCGCTCTGTGATAATCTGGTATGGAAGACTAGACGTCAAGTCACTTTTGTTTATATAGCGCTTCATACAACTGAGATTGCTTCAAAGCAAATTCCCAGTATTAAACAGGAAAGTAACGGAATCATTGATGCAAACTTGATCAAATATGAGGCAAGTCCAAATTTTGTTATAAAGCAGCGCTAACAAGACAATAGTGTCTGTTGTTCCTGCTCTTACTAATTGGAACATACCATTTACAAAAAAAATAACTATTGCCTCATTTCATTCCAAAGATGTGATTATTGCACATAAACATTTCCATAAATTGCTAAAATTAATCATTTCCCATCAGGTTTGTGCTTCCGTGTAGGCCACTCTGCTAAAATAGGACATATAAACAGCGAACCCCAAATAAATATTGTGAAATAACCAATACACAAGAACAGTATGAACACAGTAAAATACAGTGATGGAGGACTGCAGTCTCTCCATCACACACTTAAACACAAAATGAAGGAATCAATTATTTATATTCTCTTATTTAGTCAATGTATAATTTATATTTATGCATTTTTTATACTTTTTCTTTATATGTATATATATATATATATATATATATATATATATATATATTTGTATTTTTTTTGTAAATAGACATACCTTAAACTCTACATTTAATTCATGTTTAAGGATGTGGTTAAATGTAACAAATTTGTAAAAAATAATAGTAATAAATCATTATCCAAAATGGTCCAAACTGACAAATAAATAGACATATTTAAAAGTTGATTTAATTTGTTTAAAATGTTAGTTAAATGTAATAATAAAATAATACTTTTTATTTTAGTTTTATTTATTTATTTATTTATTTATTATTTACAAAGCGAGTTTGTGTTTATCCAAACAATGGCCAATATAGAGCGTTTGAAAAGTGCCATTATTTTTGGTATTCCTTTTGTTGACATTAGTTATATAGATGTTACACACCTCACGTTCTGAATGTACTGAACTCATTTTCACATTTCCTTCTATGGCAGAGTGCAATGGATGCCGCAAGGTTAAGTGCAGCCAAGTCCTCTCCTATGATGGAAACCATTAATATGGTAAGACACATCAAGTTTATCCTTATGACGCGTTAGCTACATTCCAAATGGGTAATTACAAGAGCATTTAATTACAAAAACACATCTATTTGCATGTAGCCACATTTACAAGTGTATTTTTAGACTGCAATGTTTATGTGTGCTGTGTTTGTGTTTTTAGTGTCTACAGCACTTGGATGTATCTGTCTTAGGCGAGCTTGTTCCAAAACTTTGTGATCTACTAAAGAGTGGAATCGGACTTGGAACAAAGGTACACATCCTGCTCGATTTTTGTCAGTAATGCACTTTTGCTCCCACATGCTGACAATTGTATGTGTTGTTGTAGGGAGGATGTGCCAGTGTGATTGTGTCATTGACAGTGCAGTGCCCTCAAGATCTCACACCATATTCAGGTAACATGTACTGACAGATCAGAGGGGTTATACTGTTTTGTACATTTATAAGTCTTATACGTGTGTTACACATGTTTTTCTTGGTCTTGTCTCACAGGTAAACTCATGAGTGCACTCCTAAATGGGATCAATGACCGTAGTAGCGTTATTCAGAAGTCATTTGCCTTTGCCATTGGACATCTGGTCAGGGTATGAAAACACACCTTGAATACGTATGTCAATTGAACCTAATGCAACTACAGAGCTACAAAACAATACTCTTTGTTTTCCCCATCAGACAGCCAAAGACGGCAGCGTTGAGAAGCTTCTGCAGAAACTGAATACCTGGTACCTGGAAAAAGAGGGTAGGAAGACTTAGACTTTAAAGCAATAGTTCACCCAAATATGAATGCCCTCATGTCCTTCCAAACCCAAATGACTTGACTTTCTTTGGTCGAACACAAAAGAAAAAAGTTGGCGTTGTGCTATGTAAAAGAGCAGCTTGAGCATTCCTTCAAAACATCTGTTTTTGTGTTCCATGAAAAACGGACAGTCATAAGGTTTTGGAATCACATGACGATGAGTTAATGATGACCACATTTTAATTTATGGGTGAACCGTTCATTTAATGAAGAGGATTTCTCTTGAATAATAAGAATTGTGTAAACCCTTGTGCTATCTAGATTTGTGAAGTGTTTTCTGTAATCCTCAGAGGCACTATACAGGTCCTCATGTTGTCTGGTGGTTCATGCCATCAGTCACTACAGTCCTGATGTGTTGAAGGCTCATGCTGGAGTGGCTCTGCCGCTGGCATTTCTGGCCATGCATCAGGAGCCCGAGGAAGAGAAGGGAGAGAGTGCCGAGGCCAACCTGTGGTCTGAGGTCTGGCAGGAACATGTACCTGGTAGGTTAAGATGCACAACCCTTGGAGGAGAAAAGATAGTTTTGGAGATGAATTCATAATATTTTGAACGACCTGAAATCAAATCTTAAAAAAAAAAAAAAGCAGTCTTTTAACCCTTTACGTTTTTTCATTGGGTGTGTAAAGATTTTATTTTAAAGGGGTCCTATTATGCTTTTTCACATTTTCAACTTTAGTTAGTCTGTACTGTTGCTGTTTGAGCATAAAATAGATCTGCAAAGTTACAAAGCTCAAAGTCCAATTCAAAAGGAGATATTTTATTTAACCGAAATCACTTTTCAAAAACTACAACGAACGACTCGTTTGGACTACAACGCATATTTTCCGGGATTTGGGATATCACAAATATCGATGAATGGGATGAGACCTGGTTGAGCTGCACTAGAGAAGGCAACGAGTGTTATCACTATGTCGGAGATACGCTAACTTTCCCAAGGCAGATGAACTTAGAGTGGTTACAATCATGCAGGTTTAAATCACGCTCAAATTGATTTGATTTTGACGCAATATTTACACTGAAGCATGCAGGTAAAGGTAAGGTAAGGGGCGTGACATTTCTCGACCAGGCGCCGAGTGGAGCCAATCACAACCCACACTGGCCCAGCTAACCAATCACAGCACATTTCGTATTTCAGAAGGCGGGCTTTCATTTGATACAGGAACTATTCGAGCCGTTCATGCCAGACTGGGGAGAGAGGTGTTGTAATAATGTAAAATATGTGAAAAATAATGTGTTTTTCGAACAACCTAGTATGAGAGCCTGTTCTAGTACACCCCCAAAACAAAATATAGATTATTAACTATACAGATTTTTTTCATATCTAATCAAAATTGACTTGATTTTATTAATATTTTAGTTATAATGTTGATCAAAACCGAAAGAAGTCTCTTATGCTCACCAAAGCTGCATTTATTTTATCAAAAATGAAAAATTAAAATATTATTAAAATAACTATTTCCTATTTTAATGCATTTTAAAATGTAATTGATTTCTGTGATGCAAAGCTGAATTTTTTGTATAAAATTATTAAAATAACCATTTTCTATTTTAATGTATTTTAAAATGTAATTGATTTCTGTGATGCAAAGCTGAATTTTTAGTAGCCATTACACCATTTTTCCTTCAGAAATCATTCTAATATGCTGATTTGTTGCTCAAGAAACATTTCTTCTTATTATCGTGCTGCTTATTATTTTTGTGATGCACAATATTTTTCATGATTCTTTGGAATAGAAAATTCAAAAGAACTGCATTTATATGAAACAAATCTTGTTGCATTATAAATGTCTTGTACTGTCAATTATAATCAGTTTAAAGGGGTCATGAACTGAGAAATCAAAATTCCCTTGATCTTTTGACGTATAAGAGGTCATTGTGCTATAAAAACAAACTAAGTTTCAGATCTCAAAACCTTCTGGTTAGTCTAAAAACAGCTTATATTGAAGCCAATCTGCCAAAACGACAGGTTGTGGAATGTGCCACTTTATGACATAATATTGTTGCTAAACCCCGCCTCCACAGAAGAAGATCAGCGCCTGCTTCTACAGCACTGCCTGTTTAGCCCCGCCATCGAGAGAGGGAAACGCAGGTCTACGCAGAAACCAAACGATAAAGATGCTCCTAAGACAAGACACTGTGAAGTGCCAAATTGTGGAAAAACAGTCTTTGCATTGTCTTCTTTCTGATCCCAACATTAGGAAAGAGTGGATGAACTTTATTTTTAATGAAGATTAAAGTAAGAAAGAACTAGAATCAGTAAGAACTTGGTCGTTTGTTCACTTCATTTTACCGCGGGTTCATTTTCAAACAAGGCACAGCTCGACGCAGAGAGATTTTCAGAGAGATTAAAACTAAAATACGATGCTGTGGTGACTATATTGGATCCGACAGTAATGTCGCACCACACAAGTGTGAGGAACTGTTTTTATTATGTGGTCACTATTGCTTTGTCTGTTATTACAGATCGTTTGATATGAACTGAGTATTTATAAGTTTTTAACCACAGCAGCATCCCTCTATGAAGGATGTAGGCTGACAAACATACACAACTGTTAGCCAATCATAGCAGTGGGCGTTTACTTCTGAGTCTACGATCCGCCACGGCTATTCAAACAGAGCGTTCTGATGAGGGGGGTCAAAACAGGACAGAAAATATATTATCAAGATTTTTACCTAGAAAAACATCTAAGTGGACCTCAGAGAACAGTACAAAATAATAAAAAAAGGCAGTTCATGACCCCTTTAATGTATCTTTGTAGAATAAAAGTATTAATTTCTTAAAGAATAAATAAATAAAAATCATACTGACCCCAAACAGTAGTGTACTACTTATTAGAGTGTGTTAGGGTTAGCGTGAGGGAATTAATTGACTCTAAATTATAAATGAACATGGTTCTCCCAATTTAGCATTTTGTTTTGTATTCTGTGTTTTTAGGCAGCTTTGGTGGAATCAGATTGTACATGACTGAGCTCATAGCCATTACTCAGAGGGCTCTGCAGTCTCAGTCCTGGAAGATGAAGGCTCAGGGTGCCGCTGCCATGGCAACTATTGCTAAGCAACAAACGGGCTCACTGGTGGCACCTCACCTGGGCATGGTGTTGAGTGCACTGCTACAGGGGCTTGCAGGACGCACCTGGGCAGGGAAGGTAATATACTCTCTCTTTCTCAAACATGTGCTGAGGGACAGACTTTATGCACCTGGGCTAGGATTAATAATACTCTGTTTGCGCTGGAAGCAGACAAACATGATCTCATGGTCTCAGTGGATCTCAGTGGTTGAAACTGATTTCTTTCTTCGTTGTGTTTGTGGCTGCTGAAGTGTAATGGCTTGTATGTTCACAGGAAGAGCTGTTGAAAGCGGTTGGATCTGTAGTGTCTAAATGCAGGTTGGACTCTACTTTCGGTTTCTTTCACACACTTGCGATGTTTGGCAAAAAAAAAACCTTAAAGGAATAGTTTACTCAAAAATGAACATTTGCTGACATTGTTCTCACCCTCAGGCCATCTATGATGTAGATGAGTTTGTTTCTTCATCAGAACAGATTTGGAGAAATGTAGCATTGTATCACTTGCTCACCAATGGATCCTCTGCAGTGAATGGGTGCCGTCAGATTGAGAGTCCAAACAGCTGATAAATACACAGTAATCCACAATATTTTTATCAGCTGTTTTGGACTCTCATTCCGACGGCACCCATTCACGGCAGAGGATCCATTGCAGGGCAAGTGATTTAAAGGAAATTTCTCCAAATTTGTTCAGATGAAGAAACAAACTCATTTCAGATGACCTGAAAAGGTTAGTTCACCCAAAAATAAAAATTACCCCATGATTTACTTACCCTCAAGCCATCCTAGATGTATATGACTTTCTTCTTTCAGACGAATACAATCAAGAGTTATTTAAAAAATCATCCTGGCTCTTCCAAGCTTTATAATGGGAGTGGATAGTAGCCCAAAATTTAAAGTCCAAAAAATGTAACCAATCCATTATAAAAGAAGTCCACACGGCTCTGGGTGGCGATGCATTTGTGTAAGAAAAATACCCATATTTACAACTTTATAAACTTTAATCTCTAACTTCCGCTAACTGTTGTACGCATGCTCACGAGAGAGTGGCGTCCAGCGGATGACGTAGCACAGTAGCTTAAACTCTGGTGAGAATATGCTAGTCTCGCCAGAAACAAGTTTTGTTTACAGCAAAGGAAAACCAGTGTCCTCTTGGCTTATATTGAAACCCTCTGACATTTTTCTTTACAAATCCTCGTTTTGTACTACTAATTCGTGACCGGTGTTTTGTTTTGCTCTCTCCTCTGCGCTTCCACATTCGTCACTTCCGCCTTCGTCACCGTGCTTGCCTACGTGCTACGTCATCCGCTGGACGCCACTCTTGTGAACACACGTACAACAGTTAGCTTAAGCTTGAGATTAAGGTTTATAAAGTTGTAAATATGGATATTTTTCTTACACAAACGCATCGCGTCGCTTCAGAAGGCCTTTATTAACCCCCCGGAGCCGTGTGGACTTCTTTTATAATGGATTGGTTACATTTTTTGGACTTCAAATTTTGGGCTACCATCCACTCCCATTATAAAGCTTGGAAGAGCCAGGATGTTTTTTAATATAACTCCGATTGTATTTTTCTGAAAGAAGAATGTCATATACACCTAGGATGGCTTGAAGGTGAGTAAATCATGGGGTAATTTTCATTTTTGGGTGAACTATCCCTTGAAGGTGAGTAAAATTTCAGACAATTTTCATTTTTGGGTGAACTATTCCTTTAAATATATGGCAATTTTTTTAATGTAGTACTTGCCTTAAGAGGTTTACATAACTTTGATTCTTAATATTATGTTTAGCCTTATGGTGGGTTGTGCAGAGCATGCTGAAAAACCAGAACTCACAGGAAAACAGAAAACGATAAGCCTCTTGCTGATTCTGGGTTAATAAAACCCATGTACATTCAGTAACTTTTCATATACGTGTGGTTCTGTCTGTAGTGTGGAGCTACAGAAGCCTGCAGCAGGTCAGCCGACGTTTAGCGAGGTACTGGATCTGGTGCTGAAGGAATGTAAGAAGGAGAGTCTGGTTTATAGAATGGCGGCTTTACGCAGTGCAGCAGACATCTTGGAATCAACGCAGGAGGATCGTTTTCAGGAAATCACCGACATTGTGCTTCCTCTCATTAAAAAGGTGCTGCAAACCCTACATGCTCACAGTAAATCTTTCCTTTTTTTTTCTTTTTTTTAAGCTTTGGCATTTCATCCCAATTGACTTACAGTCTTACAATATTCCTGAAAGTGTTTTAATGATTCAGTATTTATTATTATTATTATGAAAATCGTGGCCAGGACATGTCCCGTATAAATGGCACATATGGCCACCCTAACTATAGTGTCTATGAACTCTAAAATGACCATAAAACTGACTTGAACAACTTTGCAGTTCAAATAATATCAGTTTTGACAGAAATAAAGTTAAAATGGTTTGCGGGTATGAAAGGTTGGATCGAAACCTTCTCACTAATAAAATTGATGCTGTTTTATGTTTGTAGAGAGTGATCAGTGGGAGTGTCTGTTCGAGAGAAGTCGGCAACAGCTTCAGCGTTCTTTAGCTACAATGGAAACAGACAACCGTCCAGATCTGAAGGACAAAGCCCAGACAATGAGAAGAAAAATACAAGCCCTGCCATGAATAACCTGCCCAAACACACACGCACACACTGTCCTGAGGGTTGATTTGAGAATCTCCACCGTATGTTTCAGTAATAATCCTCACAGCCATGTCACATAAATATATTATGCCATTATCTCGGCACTCAAAACAACTCAGTGTAGGCCATAGACCTTTTTTTTCCATGTGTAAATGCTTTTACCTGATGCTATAACTAATGTGCAAAGACTACATTTGGCTACAAGGAGCCTCATCATGTTTTGCTTAGACATTTTCACCAACCATTTTAACCTTGTTAAAGTCTCAGTATGTGCAAGTGTGATTCCTTTCATCTTGGGTTGGTTTTTTTGCTCAAGATACTGGAAATCATGGAGATTGTGAAGCAGAAGGCAAGAGACATCAGGGCCAGAACAGCCCTTGTACATATACACTGAATTACATTCAAGGGGTTTGAGTGATTACTGCATTTTTCTATGTTAAAAAAATTCATGAGTGAAGATACTGATTGAGAACTGTCCATATAAAGTCAACCTTTTGCTTTCATTCATTCAGTGCTGTTAGAAAAGGAGGCATCACAAAGTCAAGCAAAAGGGACAGGGATCTGTCCATACTTTGAATAAAGTGGAATGTTTTTAAATGAGGATTGGTGTAACGGTATTAAACATTAAAGGCAAGTTTGTAACATGAATGGAATTGAAACCTCAAATCTGCGTTTGTCCATGTTTGCACGTGTGAAAATATATTTTCTGTAATGAAATCTTTGTAAAGAGGCATGTTATACTGGGTCTCATCTCACCCTTTGTGCCCTTAAATGAAGAATAAAGTTGTGCACATTTTTTGGAGCGGCTTTGTTAGTCAAATTTAAGTGAACATTCACCCAATCTATTTTCTTTATGAAAATCTGTGAATAATTAATCCGTCATTAATCTTTTTTGTGTTTAATTAAAATAGAACTAAACACTTTTCCCTGGTGATGTACATTAGACTGATTCAATCATTTAATTTAATAATAGTAATTTAAAACTTAAACCCGATATATTGGATGGATTTACAAAATTCTCATTGACAAATGAATGTCCATGATTCAGAACTACTGGATAAATGTCTAGAGAGCTTTACAGTTAATATCCGGCAAATGTTAGAAAAGGAGGCATCACAAAGTCAAGCAAAAGGGACAGGGATCTGTCCATACTTTGAATAAAGTGGAATGTTTTTAAATGAGGATTGGTGTAACGGTATTAAACATTAAAGGCAAGTTTGTAACATGAATGGAATTGAAACCTCAAATCTGCGTTTGTCCATGTTTGCACGTGTGAAAATATATTTTCTGTAATGAAATCTTTGTAAAGAGGCATGTTATACTGGGTCTCATCTCACCCTTTGTGCCCTTAAATGAAGAATAAAGTTGTGCACATTTTTTGGAGCGGCTTTGTTAGTCAAATTTAAGTGAACATTCACCCAATCTATTTTCTTTATGAAAATCCGTGAATAATTAATCTTTTTAGTGTTTAATTAAAATAGAACTAAACACTTTTCCCTGGTGATGTACAGTAGACTGATTCAATCATTTAATTTAATAATAGTAATTTAAAACTTAAACCCGATAGATTGGATGGATTTACAAAGTTCTCATTGACAAATGAATGTCCATGATTCAGAACTACTGGATAAACGTCTAGAGAGCTTTACAGTTAATATCCGGCAAAAAGTACATTTTATCCAATATTAAATCAGCATTTTTCAACTGTTGTCATCTTGACAATTTGACACGACTACCTTTTTTGACATTTTATTTATACAAAACTAGCTTGCAAAGTTTGAGAAGACAAAAAGTCATCCTGCAAACAAATATACTGAAATATAGCATACAGAGAGAGAGAAAACAGATGAACAGGATTAAAAAGTAGCATAGCAACTACACTCCATAATGTGGAGAAAATGCGTGTGAATACAACAGCGTTTGGCAATGGAAAGGTGATTTACAGAGCAATTTTTTACATGCATTAGATGCACAAATCTGGTGTGTCCAGAAAGCTTTTAGTACTAACATTTTTAAACATACCATTTCATTTTCTCAAATGAAAGTAATAAAAGCTTAATACATCTGGCTTGAAAAATTTGTGCAGACAGCAAGCATTTAGCTGGCCAGTATCTGTTGCTGGCGTTTGTCCCTGGCTTTCTCCTTGGTGCGCTGGGCCAAAGCTTTTCCCTCATGTGTTTGTGCCGTGCGAGTGACCATGGAGATTCCATCCACAAATTTGGTCTTGAAGAGCACATTTGCATTGGTGAACATTCCATCTTTCAGAGACACCACCACAAACTGCAAAGAATACAAAAAAATAAACTTCAGTTTCTGTTGGGGTCAAACACAGTCATGCTAAAGCTGTTCTGTTACTGATGTACTGAAAAATTCACGTGTTGCTCATTTTTATATTTTGTGAGTATGTGCATTACCTGTGAGTGTGTAAAGTGTGTCCTCAGCATCTGTCCGATGTTTTGCGTGTGTGAGAGATCAAGAGCAGCATCCACTTCATCCAGGATGTAAATGGGAGCGGGTTTGAACAGCAACATGGCTAAAATCAGAGAGAGTGCTACCAGAGACCTGAAACACGCATAAACGCATCAGATGATCAATGGGCAGCACATGTACTGGGAAATATGCAGTAACCGGTTCAGTCCACGATCTTATACTCTAATGGATCTGTGGCAAAGAAAATGTTGACCTGGAGAGCCGTAACCAAAATTGTTACTGATTTTAGGAACAAGCGATATGCCACTTTTAGCAAGAGTTGGCAAAAGCTGACCTTTGACCCCCGCTGAGCTCTGTCAGGTTCTCTTTCCACGTTTTCCCTAGAGCCACTTTAAACTCCAACCCGTCCAGGACACCGCAGCCCTCAGGTGGAGCCAAACGGGCATTTGCCCCAGGCAACAAGGTGGAGAATATGGAGCCAAAATCCTTATTCACCTGCAATCACACACGTTGTACTGAATTAGATGCATCATGTCGGTTTGATCTTTTCTTACTAGTTGTAATATTGGGTCATGGGTGGATATTTTACCTTCTGCCACGCCACATTGAGAGCCTCATTCTTTTTATGGTCCAACTCTTCAATTGTTTCCAGGATTTTGGCTTTATCATTTTCAACTATTCTCTTTTTCTTCTTCAGATCATTGTACTGAAAGAAGGCAGACGGTGTTATTACCTTTTACAAATAATAATAAAACTTTATAAGAATCGATATTATTATTAACAAACAAACAAACAATAAGTAAAATGCTACTAATAAAATATCAAAGCTGGGACTGGGTCAAATCTCACAAAAAAATTGGGGGTCAGTCAATATTAATTAATTTGGTGCTCAAGAAAGAATTATTTTTTGTCAGCAAATCAGAATGACTTCTGAAGGATCATGTGACTCTGAAAACTGGAGTAATGATGCTAAAAATAATTTTAAAAGATTTTAAAATGCATTACAATATTTTAAAACAGAAAGCAGTTGTTGTAAATTGTAGTAATATTTCACACTATTACTGTATTTCTGATCAAATAAATGCAGCCCTGATGAGCATAAAAGACTTTAAAAAAATCTTTAGAAAATCTTGCCAACCAAAAATTTTGAAAGGTAGTGTATATACAAGATATAGCATATACTTAAAAAGACAGCAATAATAAAACAAGAAAAGTTTGATTCTTTCTTTGAATTCTGGAGTGAAATATGACCCAGACATGATCTCAGGTTCTTCTAGATTAACCTCTGCTCTTTTGCTCTCGTGTTGGACGCATTTTTGGATTTACATCTTTTATGGCACTGTCACTTAAGAGGTCAAAGGCCATACCCTCTCCTCGGCCTCACTGAGCATGTTCATGGCCCTGCGGTTGACGTTTCTCTCCAGCTTGTCTTTCGTCTCCTCGAGTCTCTTCAGCCTCTGTCCAGCCTCTTTGGGATTGTTGGTTTTAAAGTCGTAGGCAGTGTTAGGCTGGCCAAAGAGATGTTTCTCAGAGGAGATCCACTCATTTTCAGCTAACATGCGGGCCACCTGAACACACGAAAAACATTAGATCCACTCTAATCTACAACAGGCTAGTCTCTAATGGTGTCATTAACTTCCTCTGACCTTGGCTGTGGCATCAGCGCTGTCTTTCTTGTGTTTGCTGATGTTGTGTTCCAGCTCTTTGATTTTGAGCTGAGCGTCATTGTTTTGCTCTCGGAGATGGTTTGCTTCTCCGGTCTTTCCTTTAATCTCTCTCTCCTGTCCCAGAATCACTTCCTTCTGCTGGGACAGCTGCTCCTGCGCAACACGCACTGCCTCCTAAACACACACAGTGTGACTGTTAACATTTACGGCACATACATTTAAAGCATCACATTTAAAGGGACAGTCCACCCAAAAATGCCACGTTATAAAAGAAGATATTTTAAAGAATGGTGTGTACCCAAACAGTTCAGGTTCCGACTGACTTTTTGTTAATGGGAACAAACGGTTTTATTTTTCTTCAAAATATCTTCTTTTGTGTTCCACGAAAGTCATAAAGGTTTGGAATGACAGGAAAGTGAATAACTGATAACAGAATGATCATTTTTAAGGAACCGTCCACCCAAAACTATCTAGGCAATTCTTAAAGAGGTTGTTTCTGTACCTTATTGGCCAAAACCTCAGTGGTCATGGTGTCGATCTGCTCCTGTATGGCTTTGAGAGCTTCATCTACAGCCTGAATCTGCTGCTCATATCCAGCCTGTTCTCTCTTCAGCTCCTCCAACTCCAGAGCTACTGCTTCTGCCTCCTAGAGATAGAAACAGAGAAGTGGTTTCAAACAAGCGTCCAGTGTAGACAGGGTGTAACTTTGTTCAGTCTGGAGCCTGATAGATTTCATAGTAAACTGAAAGTACCTGCTGCTTCTCTTTTAGTCTCTTGTTGTAGGCGTCTGCTTTGCTTTTGGCCTGGTTGAGTTTCTGCTGGGCTGCTTTCAGTTCTTTCTCTCTCTCGGCCTCTGCGTTTTTCATCTTGTTCTCCAGAACTTTGTATTTCTCTTCAGCCTTCTTCTGAACCTCCTTTGTCTTCAATAGCGTTTCCTCACACTCTTCTAAAGAAACAGAACACCATGACATTTAAAGAGCTGTAAAACCAACAATGGCCCGTACTGTGGAGTTGTGCGTTTATTGCGCCTTTTATACAGAGCACCGGCTTCAGAAAGAGAACTAACGCCATTTCGGCAAAGAGGGGTATTTGTGTGTACCGATGGTCTTGCGCAGGTTTTCCAGCTCCTCTTGTTGCTTGTGGAAGGAGCTCTGCTGGAGTTTGGTCTCCAGGATCCGAGCCTCCTCAGTCTTCAGGTCCAACTGCTGCTTAAGCTGACGATATCTGAAAGAGAGCAACATTTCAGTCTTCTGCTTTGTACTTTTATTCTGATTGGTGAGTGAGGATTTTGAGAGGTTATATATTGGACACAGAGACTCACTTCTCAACTGTTCCCTTGAGGCTGCTGAGCTCAGACTCCACCGCAGTGAGTTCTGCCTCTTTAGTCCTCAGACTGTCCTGAAGGTCCTTCACTTCAGCCAGTTTAGTCAGGACGGAGGCCGTCTGAGCACGTGCACCTACACACACACACACAACCGTTATAAGAGAACACAATGTTCTACTATGCCATGTAAACGTATTCAGACCACAAAATCATCTGTAAATAGTGAATAAATTGTAAATAGTGGTGCACCAATATGGGTTTTTCAGTGGCTAATGCCGATAGTGAGAACTAGAGATCAGGGGTCAGTATAATGGTAATATGCACATAGTACAGCAAAGACGTCTTTGAGCATTTCTGTAGCTGAAACACCAAATGCGTCGATTCTCAGGGTATGCATAAATTGTAATATTAGCAAATAGTGTAACAGCATTTGCATGCTATATAGCATTAAAATCTGCACAAATTGCTGGAATCTGAGCTCTAAAACAAATCTTTGACTGCTCTAAATACAGATTAAATACCGGTACTTAAATTGTGGATATGCTGTTTGCATGTTCAGGCTATAATTCTCATGGGAGTATCTCATAAAATCCATTAAATACAGGCTATAATCAGTGTTGCTAATGTCAGCTAAAACTATTAAAACTGAAACAAGCTCAAGTATTAAAATGACTAAAATAAAAACGATAGTTAAATAGAATAAAAAAAATACTAAAAGTGACAAAAGCACAAAATTTGAAAAACATACTAAATGAAAATACAAAAATAAAAGCTAATTCAAAAACACTAACAGTATACAAATAATACTAAAATAAAAGCTGAAAAAAAAAAATTCAGAGAATTTAGGAGAAAGGATATTACATATACATTCTATAGGTATTTTCAGACAATTAGCACATTTTTCTTCTCACAATTTGTCCAACATACTCATTAAAACATTTGTTGTATAGCAGTCACAATTTAAAAAGAACTAAAAAAACAAGAGGAAAAAAGTCAGATTGATGCAATTTGGAAATTACATTCCTGAACAAATATTCAGAGTTGTAATTTAGTAAACAGAATTGACAGCAGGTTTGATTACTTTTGTGATGCTCTGCATCTTGCGCAGTTATAGACGCACATATACAAACCTCCAGTCAAGGTTCCCTGAGGATCAAACACGTCTCCTCCAAGCGTAACAGTTTTGGTGCTCACACCTTTGTCAAAGGCAACTTTTTTAGCATTGTCCAAAGTGTCACAGACCAGCGTAGTTCCAAAAACATACTCCATGGCCTTCCTTAGCTCAGATTCATAACCTACCAATGACAGAGCTGTGTGCACGTTATCTGGCCCGACCTGCAACAAAAAACAAATGGGTTTCCTTTCATTCATCAAAATCCCACTGAGAATATTTCAAACTAATCATAATCAAATCAACAACAGCAGCTCATTAGCAGAGTTCTCACCAAGTTCTTGGCAGTGCGCACTACATTGTTATTGAGGGTACGTGCTGAGATTTTGTTCAGAGGAATGATAGTGTATCTGCGTTTAAGGTCACCCTTTTCCAGAAGCTTTTTTCCAGTAACCTGCAAATAGACCAGTTTAAAAACAAAACAGAATTTTGCCAGATCATGACAAACTAGTGTCTTTGAAAAAAAGTCTCTTATGCTGACTAAGGTTAGATTTATTTGATCAAAAATATAATAAAACCAGTAATTTAGTGAAATATTACACTTTAAAATAACCATTTTCTAATTAAAATGTATTTCTTTCCAGTGATGGCAAAGCTGGATTTTCAGCAGCCATTATAAAAGATGAAAAGTTGTGCTGCTTAATATTTTTGTGGAAATGGTGATACATTTTTCCAGGATTCTTTAATTAACAAAGTTCAAAAGAACAACTTTATATGAAATAGAAATGCTTTGTAACAATAAAAATGTCTTATGATCAATTGAATGCATCACTGCTTAAAAACATGTAAATAGAACAATTAACAATAAAAAAAAGCCTCACCTCGTTGTCGACCACTATGTTATAGAGTCGACCACCAGCAACCACCTCCAGAGCTGTAGCGTTTGACACATCAGTCACTGAGAAAAGATTTGCCACCAAACCCTTCACCTTACTGCAGTCCCAGTTCTTCTCTGGGTCCCTACATACACACAGTACCAATGGATTCAATAAATGAATGAATTGTATAAACCACACATAAGCAATGAGTCTAGATGAAAATGGCTCGCATGTTCTCACGTGTATTCGAAGCGCAGGTTGGGAAATTGGCTCATGAGGGACTCGTAGGTTTCTCTGAGCTGATTGACGTCCCGTGAACACTGCCTCTTCTGCTCCAACAGACCCTCCTCTCGTCCATCTGAACACACAAGTCAATCTCTTAGACAAAGACTAATATCATTTAGTTCTGTCTTAAGTTTTAAAATCCACATTTTTGGTTAGGCTTCAGTTAACTGTAGGGATGCACGATATATCGGTCACCATATCGGTATCGGCCCATATCGGCTCATTTTTTCTGTTATCGGTATCGGCCAAAATTTTCATATCGGTGCATCCCTAGTTAACTGCACCTAATAACACTACAATCACATTCAAAATGTATTCAGTACCTTCATAGTTGAGTTTCTTCATTTCAGCCTGTAGCTTTTCTATGCCTTTTTTCACAGCCTCAAATGTGTCCTGGTCTTTTTTGTAGCCACTGTCCATCTTCTTGACCTGAGCCTGCTTAGTCTTCAGCTCCTGCTGAGCGTGTTTCAGTTTCATTTGAGCCTAAGGGACAGAACAGAGTCACTTACAGTCAATCTTCAAAAAACAATATAAAATAAAATATAATACAGCATAACATATCGCTGTTTAAAAGTTTGCGGTCAGTAGGTTTTTTTTTAATACCAGTACTTTTAATTCAAAGTGACAGTAAAGACATTTATAAAGTTACAAGGGACTTCTATGTCAAAGAAATAGTTTTTTTTAACCTTCTAATCAAAGAATCATAAAAAAAAGGATCACCGTTTCTACAAAAATATTAAACAGCACAGCTGTTTTAGCACTGATAATAATCAGAAATGTTTCTTGAGCAGCAAATCAGCATATCAGAATGATTTCTGAAGGATCATGTGACACTGAAGACTGGAGTAATGATGCTGGAAATTCAGTTTTGACATCACATAAATAAATTACATTTTAAAATATATTAAAATAGAAGAGAGTTATTATTAATTGTAACAATTTTTCACAACATTGCCATTTTTACTGTACTACTTTTACTTTAATGCTGTTTTTAAACAAATAAATGAAGCCTTGAAGTGCATTAAAAGACCCTTCCAAAACCTTTCCCACATTTTTGAGCAGTAGTGTATTTCTAACTCATAATAATCATAAAGTTGCTGAGTAGAGTTATGAGACATTACTGATCCAAGTAATAACACAGTATGGACAGTGAACAGAATTTTTCAAGTTTAATTTTTAAAGTACAGTGGGCAAACATTCCCACATCACTGTGATTATTGGATGGACGTTAAAGGTCAAAAAGGTCACCTGTTTGGCCTCCGTCTCAGCTTTACTCATGTCATTCTTGCAGGTCATCATCTGGCCACTAAGTGTGGCTTCAGCTCCATCTTCATTGGCAGAGAGACCGGCTGACACTGCCTTAAAATACTGCTGAGCCGCCTCCAGTGCTTCTGCATCCTTCTGCCCTTCCTCCTGCACAGCCTTCAGCTGCTCCATAGCCTTGGCTACCTCCACTTCCTTAGCTGACATCATCTTCTTATCCTAGTCCAAAGAAAGTTTAAATAATTTTCATTCATTTATTGATTTCTGGCAATATTTTGAGGTATGAAATATAGTTTCCCAATAGGAACGTTTCTCTTTAATTGATGTTATTATTTCTTTTTCAGTTTATTTAATTTGAGTATTAAATCTATTTGTACCTTTTTTTTATTTTATTTATTTACTCAAAGTTTTGGGGAGCTTTTAAAAATATTCATAGCACATAGATATTTATAAATGAATTTTTAGACAAATAGATGGAACCAAAACTTCTGAATCCTGTTATACCTCCTCCATGTTTTTGAGCAGCTCCTTTCTCTTCTTGGTCTCGTCTTTCTGATTTTGCTTCTTCATGTCCAGAGCGCTTTGGGCCTTTGTGTCCACTCTCTGTGCTTCAGACAAGGTCTCTTCCAGAGTCTTCAACACCCCCCCAACCTCCTAGAGAGACAGACCCAGAAATGAGACATGCTAATGGAATACAACAGGAGACAGAAATATTCAATCAATCAACCACACACTTTTCTAACAGTTATCAATTTGCATCATTAAAAATTCAAATATCTTTTCCCGTACAAAGATTTTAATACTTTTGCCAGTCCATTACCCACCATCTCACCGTCTATTACAGACCTTCAGTCTCCACAGGACAAGTACACGATTAAAAAACCTGGCAAGGTAAAAGAAACCCTACCTATTTAAATCAGAGGTCACACCACACCATTTAGCAGACTGCGGTCCAATTTCGGACCTTAAATGTGTTCCAACAGCACCACAAATCATTTCTATTAAATTAGACAGTTTTTTTCTCCACCACAATGGGAGGAAAACTATTAAACTATTACTAACCATTTGTTGATTCTCATGCAGCGCTGACAAAAGACTGAGTTTAAGCTTAAAGTGGCCATTTCACTTAAATTATGTAAAAAAAATAAATTATATATACACAGTATATATATATATATATATATATATATAAAAATCACACACACATATATATATTAAATTAGGGATGCACCGAAATAAAAAAACGGTTGTTTCATATCATGTGGCTAGCATTTCACATTTATACATTATATTGTGCTTTTGGCATGCACGTGTTTTGTTCATGCAGGTTGTTGCAAAGCACTTGACAAGCAATAAAGGAGAAAAGTTTGAAACTTCATTACACAGTGAGAAACAATTAAAAATAAATCGGGTAGCCCTCAAAGGCTGAAATTTCCCTATGAATGTTTCCAACGCATACACTATTACTTCTTGCTCCTGCTCTGCTGTTTACCTTGTCCCTCCTGCGCTCCAGCTCCTGTATCTCCGCGCTCAGCTCCTTCACTTTGGCCTCGTTCTGCCTCATGTTCTCCTGCAGCTGTGCGACGGAGCTCTGCATCTCCTGCAGGTCTTCAGTAGACTTCAGTTTGGTCTCCTCAGCACACACAAACAGGTACGCCACGTACAGTCGACTCAAGTGCTCGATCTCACGCATGAGCTTCTGGTACTCCAGGTAGGACGCACGTTCCTGAGGAGAAGCAAGGGAGACAGACAGGGTGTGCCAAAGATGATAAATATATATTGTAGAAGTCATATGCTTTCGTTCCACAGTAAGGAATTGAAGCTGTTAGACAACTTAAATGGAAAAACAAAATGTGTTCATAGCAGCAGATAAAGAAAAACAGTGGCGCACAGTAATGTATAGCCTCTTGAATACATTTATTAATAATTAACCACTTCATTTATTACATGATTTTCTCATAACATGAATCTAATATACACATATGCAATAAATTATAAATAAGTTATTATTAATATTCAGCCTAAGAATTATTTTGTGTTTCACAGTAACATGGGGTTAATACCACATGAAGATTTTTTTAAACAAAATATTTTTAAGTCAAGCCAAGTCACCTTTATTTATATAGTGCTTTTAACAATACAGATTGTGTCAGAGCAACTGTACAGCATTAATTAGGAAAATAGCGTCAATAATGCAAAAATGACAATAGTAAACACTCAATTTTGAGTTAAAGGCAGTTCATCATTGAACTTAAATATCCCTGAATTCTAGTAATACTTTTTTGTGTTTTTGTTATAAACACCTACCTCCTTCAGTTTCTCCATAGCAGGGGTGATCTCCTCATCCAGGATCTGTCTCACACACACACACACACACACACACACACACACAGATTTTCATCGCCATTAGATGAAATTGCTGGTTGTTCCAACTGTTGGGTCATTTAAATAAAAAATTATATTTAAATAAATGTATGTACAGTCTGAATCTCTTTCAGCTTGGCATCTTTCTTCTCAATGGTTTTCTGAGCACTGATCTTCTTGCATTCGTACATCCTGGTACCTGCAGCCTCTTCAATCATAGCCAGAATCTGTGGGGGAAAAAAAACATGAACTTGCATCTGAGACACTGGATGTTTGTGTCACTTCATCCATCAGCTCACTGCAATTCAACTGCAAGCTTTATTACTACAATCAAATGTGATTAGATCACAACCAAGTAGATTCAAATGACAAACATCTCACCTCCGGGGGCTTCATGTTTAAGACCTTGGTGATTCTGCCCTGAAATAAACATACAACAGGAGTGACTGAGAATGTGAACCGTAACTACAACTGGCACAAAAGCTCATCTATCTAAAAAGATGAAACCAAAATGAATTTGAGGACAAATTGTCACATTACAGAAGAAAAATAAGTAGCAATCAGCCATTCACGTTCATTTTAAAATGAAAGTCCTATGGTTAAGAATATGAATATCCAATATAATTTCATAAGAATAAATCTTTTCAGGCCACATAACATGAAAAGTCTTAAAGGGGTCATATGATGCGATTTCAATTGTTCCTTTCTCTTCGGAGTGTTACAAGCTCTTGGTGCATAAAGAAGATCTGTAAAGTTGCAAAGACTAAAGTCTCAAATCCAAAGAGATATTCTTTATAAAAGTTAAGAGTCAACCACACCTACCTAAAACGCCTCGTTCTAACACGCCCCCACATGTCTACATCACTATGTGGGAAGATTTGCATAACGGCGCCCAAATGTTCACGCAAAGAAAGGCGGCGTAACTTTTATTCTCGCTGTAGTATTGTTGCCGCCGCCGCCCCATGGCGTGAAGGTGCTGTGTGTTTCATTGTGAAAGCGAAACTACTTTGTTTGGCCTTCCAAAAGAGGACGATATCGGCTTCCTACAATGCCTGCTGTTCTGACTCACAGACTGCAAGTACGTTTTCATATTTAAAGGATTTGCCACTTTTTGGGCAGTGTAGATTAGCACTTGTTGTTTGTCGTTTCTCCGATCACAAATGCAGACATGGTTTTATGTTTACGCAATGCATAAAAAGACAGTATAAGTCATTATAATCCATAATTATGTCCCCACTGGATGCAACGAATGCCTCGTTTATAATGGGTTTTAATGTTTTTGTCTTGTCGCTCCGGGACACAGCATCACAGTATGGTGAGGGGCGTAACATTTCCGTCACACGCTTGAGGTATTCGCCCAATCACAACGCTCTGGATAGCTGGCCAATCACAGCACACCTCGCTTTTCAGACCAATGAGCTTTGTAAAAATCAGAAAGTTGGGGCATAGAGGAGAAACAATAATGTACAATATGTGGAAAATAATGTGTTTTTTTAACCTTAAACCACATACACATTTCATTACACCAAATACACAAAATAATGTTCTTTTTAGCAGCATCATATGACCCCTTTAAAACACTGTATTATGGTGGTTACCTGCATGATCAGAAAGTGAGGGTTGTTGACATTCAAGCCAACTGAACAAAATAGATCCTGGACTCGCAGATTGTTCGCGTTCACGCCGTTGATGAGGTACTTGTTTCGTCCACCTATGACCACCTGCACAACACAAACAATAATGTCACAATAATGAGTGTTATCAGCGAGACTGTGGAGCAAACACTGATCTCAAGCCAAATACCTGTCGTGTAATAGTAATCTCATCATGCGTCTCAAACCCAAGTGGACTCTGTTTCTTGTTGGAGTTGTCAAAAGTGATGGACACAGTTGCTTTGGTGATCCCAGCCAGGCCATTTTTGTACACCAGATCTTGGAGATTAGTGGCACGAACCTACAAGGTTTGACAAGCCCAAACAAGCAGTATTAGCTGTTAAACTCTTATCCTTTCTAATAGGATACCTCTGTATCCTATTCGGTTTGACTTTTTTGCATTTTGTATGTTGTTGTTGTTGTTGTCATAAAAGTGATTCATACTTTTTGTTGTTTTTTAATTAAGCAAAAACAAATAAATAAATGCATAAACCACTGCTGTTAAAAGCTGAAAGATGTATTTATATGGCTACGTGTAGATGATATTTAATGTATTAAAACTGACCTGTGACAGGTTAGAAATCCCGAGCAGAAAGCAGATGGAATCCAGTATATTCGACTTTCCACTGCCGTTCAGTCCAGTGATGGCGTTAAAAAACGGGTCAAAGCCGTTAATCTCCGTCCTTTCGGCGTAGGACTTGAAGCCCTCTAGTACAATAGACTTTATGTACATATCGATCAACCACCGTATGAGGAAAATACAATAAAAACGCTACACACTGCTGTATTCTATGCGATAACCTCAAACAACTTCGGCGGTGCTTTCAGTTCAACCATCCAAACTTGAAATTTGGCGCCAGGAGCGCTTCCGCTACGCCGTTATGACCGGATATAAGTTACGAGTTCAATTACAAACAAAGAAATTCACTCGCATCCTGCATGTATTTAGACAAAATGTTAGTTTATTTTGCAAGAACTCACGGTCATTACAAACAAAGCACTATTATTAGAAGTGAAAAAAATGTATTCTGTTGATTCAGGCTATTATTTAGCCACCCCCAAAACATTAACGCGTGTGTGACGTCAGCTGGGGGCTTTGGCTCAAGTGTCATTAGTGCACATTTAACCTGTTACATAACATTAGCATATTTTATGGAATAATTGACTCTGGGCATTCTATTCTATTCAGTGTTGGGAGTAACGCATTACAAGTTACGTAATCAGATTACTTTTTTCAAGTAACTAGTAAAGTAACGCATTACTTTTTAATTTACAAGAGAATATCTGAGTTACTTTTTCAAATAAGTAATGCAAGTTGATTTTTTTTTCAATTTATTGATTGACAGCTCTGCTGTCCCCATGTTGAGAGAAATCAGAAGATGTTACTGTAGATCTAAAATAAATATAAATATGCATTAATTCATCTCACTCACAAAAAAACCCCGCACAGATTCAGTATTCCTCAAAATGAATAAAAATAATGCAACTCAGAATATGACACAAGCCTGCAATAATTAAATGTTAAAGAACACGTAACGCAATATTGTAATGCATTACTTTTAAAAGTAACTTTCCCCAACACTGGTAACGACCATTAAACTATATTTGATATATAGTTGGACTTGTTCTGTAATCACGAGGTCTGTTTTTTCACGAAATAAAACCCCCTTTTTTTAATCCCAATTCAAATATTTTATTATCATTTATATATTTATTTGGTAAGTAGCTGCACATTTACAGATAAATACCAAGAATATTATGCATGCAAAGAATTAAAGCTGTCTTGCACACAGTCACAAATGTTTTGAAAATGTTCCATACATTTCATTTGTTTGGAATAGTTGATGGATGTTTTGCAATGGCACAGTTTTTATTCAATAACATGTAAAGCACACTGCAGGAATGAGAAAACAATAGATGTTTCACCAGATGGCAAGATTATTAAAACGGTGTATTCTGTAATATCCACAAGTTTGTTTCACAGTTTCACTTTTTGAAATGATTAAATACATAGCTTGCTTAATGAATCAGCTAAAACATGCAAAACATGTAGCATTTATTACACTTATAAAGTCACAACATTACTAATCAGAAACACTCTTTTGTGTTGCACAAGCACAAATTGGATTTCACCCACAATGTGGCGTTATGTTACAGCTACTGTAGGTCTGTCTGAGTGCTCAAAGCATGGCTTAAGTACACTCCCTAAGGGCATTGCAGATAACACTGAAATTAACTTTTTATTGTCAGCATCAAGGGTTTAGGTTTTTAGGGCCAGTTTAAAAGAAATCTCATTAAATAAGAAGATTAATCAAAATGTCTCTATGCCAGAGGCACAGGACACAAGGAAAGACACACCAGATTAAAGGCATAGAAACAGATCTGCGCAAGGACAACACAGTCACCACGATCTGAATACACTGCAGTGGGCTGAATGTACGTCCAGTCAAAGTTCTTAAGTTTCAGTGCCGTGTGGTGATACTTCCTGCTCAGGGACAGCAGACAGCGGGCCAGCGTGTATTTTGCAGCACAGCTCACTGCTCTGACCGACCGCACCGTGTCGAAATGCATCAAGAAACAGGGATCATCCTAACACAGCAGAGATATGCAAACTGAACATCTTCCAATGAAAAGTAAGAGATTCCACTTCCTAAGGCAATACAACTCATCAGCACTATTAATATGAAGTCTACGTCAGATTTAGCCTTAACATATGTTTTCAAGCATCTAAGTAGCATGTGTAATCATAAATGGGATGTGGATGAATGCCAAGCTCAACTCACAGTATCTGGATCTCTACCGTCCAGAATCAGCAGATCTTCCAGGGCCCAAATCTCAGTTTTTTCATAACTGTCCTCCAGCCCAGATTTCTGCAGCTTATTGGTCCGTGAATGTTTAACTCTCCGACACAGGACCACTGAGATTTGAGCTTCTTTATCCTTAGATACTAAACACACATTGGTTTTGTATTTTTATTACACCTCTTCATCAAACCATACAAAGCATATTTAGGATTTTTAATTTTTTTTTAGAATTCTTCCTTCAGAAACAATATCTGAACGTGTCCCCAGATGATCACACATTTTTTTTTCTAATGGAAGATAACTCAGCACATCACCTCAAATAAGCATGCATAAAATAGATAGAAGTTGATTTTTCTTACTAGAAACGCAGAGAAAATGTCGTCCCTGCTGTTGCTCCTCTATTTCTATAAACTCCTTCAGCTTCTGTTCCTCCGGTCTGAACAAGACTCTGTCCATCTCCTCCCTCAGAAGAGACGACATCTCAGGCAGAAAAAGAGAGAGAAAATTAATTTAAGTGTGAGAGAGAGCAAGAGCAGAGTGAGGGATAAAATGCTTTCTTGAGGTGGATCTGGTTTGCAGGGTTTATTGCCCTCCTCTCTCTCTTTCTTTCTCTCTCTCTATCTCTCTGTCGGTTGGTTGGGGTGAGCCTGAGTTGACAGATGAAACTGTACCTTCTGTGCATTTTCAACATTTCAAAAGAGGGTTTACCTTATAAATTCAGCAAAACTTTTTGGTTTTCAAAAGCTGTTTGAAATATGATTTTCAAAGTTTTTATGAGGATGTGCCAGGAATCATCATTAAAAGAAAAGTTCACTTAAAATCAGGACATTTAAGATGTAGATGAGTTTGTTTCTTCCAAACCGATTTGGATCACTTGCTCACCAATGCATCAATTTCACAATAATCCACAAATCCATCATTTAATGTCTTGTGAAGTGAAAAGCTGAATGTTTGTAAGAAACAAATCCATCAAGATGTTTTTAACCTCAAACCATTACTAAAATAAAATAATGCTAAAATATCTAATATCACTTTCTCCCTTGAAAAAGTTGTCTCATGGAGGAGAGAAATATGCACAAATCAATCAGTGTTTACAAGGGAAAACAGTTTTTAATAAATATGTCAGAGGATTTTGAGAGGACAACAGGAGATTGACTTTTTTCATTGGAAGAATCATTATTATTTATGATGAATAATATTTTGGCCAGAAGCAGCGGTTTAAAGTAAAAACACACCTCAATGATGGATTTGTTTCTTGCAAACATGCAGTTTTTAATTTCACAACGCTTTAATTGTTGGACTGGAGTGGTGTGAATTACTTGTGGATTATTGTGATGTTTTTATCAGCTGTTTGGACTCTCATTCTGATGGCACCCATTCACTGCAGAGCATCCATTGGTACATTTCTCCAAATCTGTTCTGATGAAGAAACAAACTCATCTACATCTTGGATGGCCTGAGGGTGAGTACATTTAAAATTGTTCTACTCTTTATATGTAATTTGTGAACTGTATGTATTGCCACAAATCTTTTTTTTTTTTTTTTACATAAATTATGTTCAATATTGTTTAGTAATTATAACATCAGTTAGGGTATACAGCTAAATTGAAACAAAGTAATAGGAGATAATATGTTTTGGTCTATCACAAATTTTCAGGGAAGTCGTGGCCTAATGGTTAAAGAGTTGGACTCGTAACCCAAAATTGGAGGTGGGGGGAGTGAATGTACAGTGCTCTCTTCCACCTTCAATACCACGACTGAGGTGCCCTTCAGCAAGGCACCGAACCCCCAACTGCTCCCCGGGTGCCGCAGCATAAATGGCTGCCCACTGCTCCGGGTGTGTGTTCACTGCTGAGTGTGTGCACTTAGGATGGGTTAAATGCAGAGCACTAATTCCTAGTATGGGTAACCATACTTGGCCACATGTCACGTCATATTATGGATTCAAAACCAAAATATAGCTGCAAGCAGCGATGAGCGCCCAAGCCACCAGTGCTACCGCCATCCCGGTGGCATCAGGAAAACAGTTCATAGTAGGGCACATGCATTTAGAGTAACCCTCTGGCAGTCTGGTTTTATAGGTTACAGCAATGAAAGGGTTACACTATTACATCAAGAGAGTGCAACACACACACACGCAGAGAGAGAAGAGAGAACAAGATATAACACTTTAGTGTAACACTTTAAAATGAGGTACTTTGGTAACACTTTACAATGATGCTTCATTTGTTAACATTAAATATATTAGTTAACATGAACAATAATTATATTTAAAATGTTATTAATTTGAGTTCATATTAAGTTCAAAACTTACTAACACATTATTAATTAAAATGTAAAGTTGTATCTGCTAACATTAATTAATGTACTGTGAACATGAACATGAACCTTTTTATTAACTAACATTAAAAAAGATTAATAAACGTGGTAAAAATATACTGTT
Organism: Sinocyclocheilus grahami; assembly: GCF_001515645.1. Classification (NCBI taxonomy): domain Eukaryota; kingdom Metazoa; phylum Chordata; class Actinopteri; order Cypriniformes; family Cyprinidae; genus Sinocyclocheilus; species Sinocyclocheilus grahami. The sequence goes on along the minus strand of NW_015505322.1, from coordinate 626,500 downwards.
CATTCTTAGTTCATGTTAGTTAATGTATTAACTAATGATAACAAATGAGACCTTATTGGAAAGCATTACCAAAATTTTTAATGACCTATAAACATTTTTTAAAATGATCTTATTGATATATAAGCATTTGTGAAATAATTATATAAAATTATATCACCAGTACAGTACATATTGACTTATTCTATGTGTTTGTTTGTCATTCTAACTAATGGAAACTGTGCAGTACAAGATCAGGCTTAAAATATTTCTTATCCTATAAGATGAACATGAAAATATTTATTAACTAAAATTAACAAATATTAATAAATGCTGTAAAAATATATTGTTCATTGTTAGTTAATGCATTAACTAATGTTAATGATCCATAAGCATTTGAAAAAAAAAGAGATTTTAATGATGTATAAGCATTTGTAAAATAATTATATAAACTATATTGACAGTACAGTACATATCAACTGATACTATGTATTTATTTGTCATTCTAAGGGATTGAGACATCGCCCAGAATGTCAGTATTTACTAGATGTCTTCGAGATCTGCCTAAACTAGTAAGCATCAGCTTCAACATGCAAGCGGAACAGGGGAGTCAAATACATGTCGAGTTATCTGCACATCACGACTAGTTTAATCAAATGTGTTATGCAGGCATCTAGCAGCTAAGCTAGTTAGCGAGGTGTTCATTTTAGAAACTTGTTTTTCTTAAAGGGGTCATATGATGCGATTTCAAGTTTTCCTTTCTCTTTGGAGTGTTACAAGCTGTTCGTGAACAGATAAGATCCCTAAAGTTGCAAAGACTAAAGTCTCAAACCCAAAGAGATATTCTTTATAAAATTTAAGACTGGTCCACATCCCCCTAAAACGGCTCGTTCTGACACGCCCCCACATATCTACATCACGATGTGGGAAGATTTGCATAACGCCGGCCAGATGTTCACGCAAAGAAAGAAGGCGTGACTTTATTGTTGTTGCCGCCGCCATGTTGTGAAGACACTGTGTGTTTCGTTGCGAAAGCGAAACTACTTTGTTTGGTCTTCCAAAAGAGGACACGACTAGAAATCAGTGGTTTATGGATTCAAAACCAAAATATAGCTGCAAGCAGCGATGAGCGCCCAAGCCACCAGTGCTACCGCCATCCCGGTGGCATCAGGAAAACAGTTCATAGTAGGGCACATGCATTTAGAGTAACCCTCTGGCAGTCTGGTTTTATAGGTTACAGCAATGAAAGGGTTACACTATTACATCAAGAGAGTGCAACACACACACACGCAGAGAGAGAAGAGAGAACAAGATATAACACTTTAGTGTAACACTTTAAAATGAGGTACTTTGGTAACACTTTACAATGATGCTTCATTTGTTAACATTAAATATATTAGTTAACATGAACAATAATTATATTTAAAATGTTATTAATTTGAGTTCATATTAAGTTCAAAACTTACTAACACATTATTAATTAAAATGTAAAGTTGTATCTGCTAACATTAATTAATGTACTGTGAACATGAACATGAACCTTTTTATTAACTAACATTAAAAAAGATTAATAAACGTGGTAAAAATATACTGTTCATTCTTAGTTCATGTTAGTTAATGTATTAACTAATGATAACAAATGAGACCTTATTGGAAAGCATTACCAAAATTTTTAATGACCTATAAACATTTTTTAAAATGATCTTATTGATATATAAGCATTTGTGAAATAATTATATAAAATTATATCACCAGTACAGTACATATTGACTTATTCTATGTGTTTGTTTGTCATTCTAACTAATGGAAACTGTGCAGTACAAGATCAGGCTTAAAATATTTCTTATCCTATAAGATGAACATGAAAATATTTATTAACTAAAATTAACAAATATTAATAAATGCTGTAAAAATATATTGTTCATTGTTAGTTAATGCATTAACTAATGTTAATGATCCATAAGCATTTGAAAAAAAAAGAGATTTTAATGATGTATAAGCATTTGTAAAATAATTATATAAACTATATTGACAGTACAGTACATATCAACTGATACTATGTATTTATTTGTCATTCTAAGGGATTGAGACATCGCCCAGAATGTCAGTATTTACTAGATGTCTTCGAGATCTGCCTAAACTAGTAAGCATCAGCTTCAACATGCAAGCGGAACAGGGGAGTCAAATACATGTCGAGTTATCTGCACATCACGACTAGTTTAATCAAATGTGTTATGCAGGCATCTAGCAGCTAAGCTAGTTAGCGAGGTGTTCATTTTAGAAACTTGTTTTTCTTAAAGGGGTCATATGATGCGATTTCAAGTTTTCCTTTCTCTTTGGAGTGTTACAAGCTGTTCGTGAACAGGTAAGATCCCTAAAGTTGCAAAGACTAAAGTCTCAAACCCAAAGAGATATTCTTTATAAAATTTAAGACTGGTCCACATCCCCCTAAAACGGCTCGTTCTGACACGCCCCCACATATCTACATCACGATGTGGGAAGATTTGCATAACGCCGGCCAGATGTTCACGCAAAGAAAGAAGGCGTGACTTTATTGTTGTTGCCGCCGCCATGTTGTGAAGACACTGTGTGTTTCGTTGCGAAAGCGAAACTACTTTGTTTGGTCTTCCAAAAGAGGACACGACTAGAAATCAGTGGTTAAGTTGTATTTACAACACTGTTCCAGAACACTTCAACCCAAATAAGTGTACTGTTTCCTGATCCTGGGAGAGTAGACTACAATGCCGGCTGTTCTGACTCTCTGTCTGTAATTACGTTTTCATATTTAAAGAATTTGCCACTGATGATTCAAACACGAGTTTTGAGCAGTGAAGAGTAGTGCTTGTTTGTCATTTCTCCGATCACAAATGCAGACATGGTTTTATGTTTACACGGCACGATGCAACGCAATGCATAAAAAGACAGTATAAGTCATTATAATCTGTAATTATGTCCCCACTGGATGCAACGAATGCCTCGTTTATAATGAGTTTTATTGGTTTTGTCTCGTCGCTCCGGGACACGGCATCAAAGTATGGTAAGGGGCGTAACATTTCCGTCACACGCTTGAGGAATTCGGCCAATCACAATGCGCTGGATAGCATATATTTTTTGTTAGCTTTTTTCACTGTGCGCATTACAAATATGATACAGTACAAGCCTGAAATGTATGTGGACTTACATATTCTTTCCTCTTCTTTTCATCTCTGTTCTTTATTGAATTTTCTCTCCCCTTATTCTTAACCTACATGTGGATGCTTTTAGTGTTTTATAACCTGATCACACACACACACACACACACACACACACACACTCTCTAACAAACTCACTCCTGGCTTAGATGAGCCGTGTCTGACTGATTGTAGTAAAATGGCCCTGGGGGAAAATACATCATTAGTTATGAAAACACATTTCCCTCTTAAATCTCCATCATAAGAGGTGCAGTTAGAACCCATTATAATTATAATCTCCACAGGGATAGCACACATATTGACTGTGGCCCCATCAACCTACAAAGATTCAATATCCAGCGGATCTACAGATGCATAATTTATAGTCACAAAACACGTACATACAAACAAGTGTTCTGATTGCATCTGATAAAGACTTTTTGGTGACTATAGAGGCCTTCTTGATATCCATCTGTGTTTTCAGAAGGCTGACAGATTAATCATGGACAAATTTCGGCTGTCTGAGCCAATACACTCAGGAACAATTTACCCAGAGTCCAAATAGAGGAAATGATCTCTGCTTTTGGTCTTCAGAGTAGCTTTTAGTTGGTCTTTGAGGCTTTACTTGTGGCTGCTGTTACAGTCAGTTTTAAAGGATTGTCATGGGGTAGAAAAATAATTTTTTTCCTTCCATGTGCGTTTCCTTAGGTAATGGAGTAGTAATGGCTTGAAGGGATTCACCCAAAATTGATACTCACCTTAACACCATTCTATGTATGATTTCTGTGGAACGCAAAAGAAGACATTTTGAAGAATGTTGGTAACCAAATAGTTTGTTGTATAACAAAAGTCACTTTAGATAAAAGCTCAGTTAAATGGCTCTTTAAATCTTGTCTATAGTGCATTTATACCCATGTTATAGTGTCTCAGAACACCAAAGCACAGATAAACCTCCTTTCCAGTACTTCTGGAGCTCAAGACAACATCTATGTAAATATTGCATTAAACTGGAGTAAACAGAAGTGGCAGGGTGGACAGAACTATGGAGACTTTTCCACATACAGTGATGTTCATTTTTTATTATTTTTTTTTAATGCCGAAGGATTCTGAATCTGGGGAAAATAATAGGATGCTCTGAGGTACTCCAAGATACACTTTATTGATTTGGCAATGTCCAATAAACTGCGCTGGGAATGGGTCCAATGATTTCCAAATGTACTGTAAGTCATAGCCAATGGACTAAAACAAAATGAGGTTCCTTCAGAAAACTAAAGCATTTACAGTCCACTATGCATATCATAGCCATAACTTCATAACTTCATAACAACATACAGTATTTTGTTTCAATAAACATAAGAAAACCTGTGAAAACATTAGCATACAAACCTTAAATTCTTCTTCTTCTTCTTCTTCTTCTTTCCTTTCGTTATAATTCTATACTGAAGCCCATTTCTGCCATGGAATAAAAAAAAAAGAAAAGAAAAAAAGAAAAATGAGAATCTCACATTTCTGACTTTTCTATAGAATTGCGAGTTAACATCTCACAGTTCTGACTTCTGAGTTAACATTTTTAACATAATTACAGTTTTCTGTGGTGGTGGAAATGGGGTTTGCATAATAATATGTAACTGAGGTGTAGTGCCGTCATTATTCCACTTCAAAACAATAATTGCCTGGGAATTTCCTAGACACGCCAAGTGCACATTCTAAAAATAATTCACCAATAATTTCCAAACAAGCTATTTTACCAGTAAATATCATCAAACCATATTCTGGCATTAGGTCAAGAATAGACATGAACTTTAATATATTTTACATTGTATGTCATTTCCATAAAAATATGGAAAATATAAATTTTTGAAAAGCAGCAACATCCTACAAAAAGCAACAGGTTGCAAAAAGGATCGTAAAGATATTGTAGTTACGATTAAGTTCCTTTCAAAATCTCTAGAGTCTTTTTGATCACTGAAAAACACTGCTCGCACATTTACAGGGATTCATAAACCAAGCCACAGTTTTGATTTTATATTCATAATGTCTGTGTGTGGAATTCACTCACACACAGATTTACTCTGTCTGTCTTTCTCTGGAAAAGATGTGATCAATAATTTCCAATGAGCAGAAGTCAGTGACTGACACAAAGGGACTACGTTTATGTCCAGGGATCAGTTCTATTAGATTTTTACATGCTTATGTGAGTGTGAGTGCTAATGGTTGAGTGCTGTGGGATAGATATCCTGTCTCGCCCACACACATATACTGAGGTTTCCATCCGCTTCTCCCCACAAAAATGCATCTAAACATCAAGTAACATGCAATGTTTACCAATTTACCAACCGTATAGTTTCCGTTAACCCTTGCCCATAATACCACTTCTTTTCACTTTTGGTAATTTTCTAGATTTTTATGACAGTGGTAGTTAATACCAACTTACTAACTTCATTGTAGAAAGAAAAACTAGTTTGGGACTACTATTTAATAGCCTTCCCTTACTGTTTATTGATCAGTGTGATACAACTTATGTGCCTAGTTAAGTAAAGTGGGAAAATATAACTGCACAAATAATTTTATAATTTATTTATTTGTAGTAATACATGATTTGTAACTGACCAAGCAATCATTATTTAACAGAATTATTTTTATCTAATTTGAATTTGATTATTTATTATATTTGATACAAGTATAGTGTATACATAGGTAAGAGTGGGTGAGCCTCATGCCTGTAAAAAAAACTGTGTGGTCTTCATTTCAGGCTGCAAATCAACAAAATGTGATTATTTTAAAGGGATAGTTCACCCCAAAATGAAACTTCTGTCATTGATTACTCACCCTCATGTCGTTCCAAACTTGTAAGACCTTCGTTCATCTTCAGAACACAAATTAAGATATTTTTGATAAAATCGGAGAGCTCTCTGACCCTCCCATAGACAGCAACGCAACTGAAATGTTCCCAGGTCCAGAAACGTAGTAAGGACATCGGTAAAACAGTCCATGTGGCATCAGTGGTGCAACTTCCATTTTGTGAAGCTACGAGAATACTATTTGTGTGGAAAGGAAACAAAAACATAATTTATTCAACAATTCTTTTCCCAAGAGTTACGTCTTCCGCCATTTTGGAGAGTTCCCTAAGTACGTAATCGATGTAATCGGGGTTGGGTTGTGTTGGGGGGTGCGCGCATGAACGTAATCTGCTTGATCGGTGTTGTTTAGTTTAGGGGAAAGCGTGTGTATGCATTGTGATACTCTCTAAAATGGCGGAAGACAGTAACTCTGGGGAGAAGAACTGTTGAATAAAGTCATTATTTTTGTTTTCTTTGTTCACAAAAATGATTCTCCTAGCATCACAAAATTGAAGTTGAGCCACCGATGTCACATGGACTGTTTTACCGATGTCCTTACTACGTTTCTGGACCTGGGAACATTACAGTTGCATTGCTGTACGGAGAGGGTCAGAGTGCTCTCCGATTTCATCAAAAATATCTTAATTTGTGTTCCGAAGATGAACGAAGGTCTTACAGGTTTGGAACGACACGAGGGTGAGTAATTAATGACAGAATTTTCATTTTGGGGTGAACTAACCCTTTAAAAGGGGTGATTCTTTTCTACATCCACTGTATTACCAGTACAATGGTGCACTCTGTTGGTTGAAATGTGTAGTTCACATATGGGCTTGTCATGGTTTGTTGCCTCAGGGCCTGGACAGCTTGGTCTCATCAACGGAAATATGAACTCCAACGATTATCAGAACATTCTGCAGCCAAATGTAAGGGTCGTCTGTTCACCAACTGAGGCCCAACACAGTGCAGTAAACCAACAACAGAATAGCAGATTAACTGAACCTCAGGTTTGACCATTGTTTTTTGTAAAGTAAAGTTTTTTGGTGTTGACTTTATAAAGTATCCAGTTGTCATATTTAGGTAAAAGTAAAAATACCTTTATGGATATTGACTCAAGTTGGTGAGCGTGTGGTAGGATATGTAAATATGAAAATTAACAAACCCTAGAGGTATTATTATTTTAAAAAAATGAAAAACTGTCATCATTTACTCATCCTCATGTCGTTACAAATCTGTACGAATTTCTGCAAAATACTTAATTAATCTTAAATTTAATCTTGGTCAATGTTAATTTATAAATGTACTTTTGTTCATTGTTCTTAGTGATGCTACATCATTTTATTTTATGCACTGAATTATTCATTTTTAAATTTAAAATTAATTTACCATACTAAGAAATTAATTATTATCTGATAATGATGCTGTTGATACGGTCATAAACTTTTAGTTCAGCAATACTGTATAATGATGTTGAAATTATTGTTAATAACTATTAATATATTAATATTATAATTATAATACTGTAAATAATTATTATTATTAATAACTATTATTGTTATTAATGTTAAATGCGATGTTTGCCTGAGGAAGTAGATAGATGTATATCATTATAGAAGCGTAGTAGCCTAATACCCAGATAAACTTTTTATGAGGATCAAAGACAAAAATCAGTTCCTGTCCATATTTACGATAATTTACTTCATGATAATGTCTCTGGAGCTATAGAATAACAACAACAGAGAAATATCTAGGGTACTAATATAAATATAAGCTGCAACTAAATAATGAAAATATATTGTTTATTAACCCTCAAAAAAATAAAAAAAATTAAATACTGTGGCTGTAAATACTGTGATGGATCAGATGGTAATACCATGGTGCATATAGGATGATACTGGAATTCATGATAATATCATGACATTTACCATGATATTTACTGTGTTTTAATTTCCAAAACCCCATGGTAATACCATGCTACTTTTTGGTACTTTGTTGTATGTGACATGTATAATGTATAGTGTAAAGAGTGCACGTGAGCTGAGTCTATTATTGGAAACACAGTTATTGAACACTTTGGTTACGACCTAAGGCGCCCCCTGCTGGCCAGCCAACAACCTTGCAGGAGTTACCCTAGTAAATTCCAGCTTAACGGGGTCATATGATGCGATTAAAATTTTTCCTTTCTCTTCGGAGTGTTACAAGCTCTTGGTGCATAAAGAAGATCTGTAAAGTTGCAAAGACTAAAGTCTCAAATCCAAAGAGATATTCTTTATAAAAGTTAAGAGTCAGCCACGCCTACCTAAAGCGGCTCGTTCTAACACGCCCCACATACCTACCTCACTATGTGGGAAGATTTGCATAACGCCGCCCAAATGTTCACACAAAGAAAGAAGGCGTAACATTTATTCTCGCTGTAGTATTGTTGCCGCCGCCACCATGTTGTGAAGGCGCTGTGTGCTTCGTTTTGTAAAAGCGAAACTACTTTGTTTGGTCTTCCAAAAGAGGACGATATCGCTTCGTCATGCCTGGAGCTGATCCGTGCTGGTCGCTGAGGAAATACA
>NW_015505322.1:613729-616122 GCF_001515645.1 Sinocyclocheilus grahami | reverse complement strand
TTAAAGTCGGCATGAAACGGAAGTTGCGATTGTCTTTTCTTCTCTACTGTGACGTATATCCGAGTGAAACAGCATCTGAAATGAGAGGGCGGGACTTGATTTCGTCCTTCGGGAATTGATTGGATCGTTGGAAGTTGGGGTGTTGCTAACAAAATAGAGGCAGATCTGAATGCCAGTTTGCAGTTAGTGGTGGGGGATTTCTCTCCACTGGATTCACAGCCGACACCCAAGCATGAATAAATGTTTTATTTATTAAGGATGACGACGACGATCAATGGCACAAAACATGCCTAACAGAGAGAGAGAGAGAGAGAGAAAGAGAGAACGAGAGAGAGAAAGAGAGGGAGAGAGAGTGCCTGAATGACTGAACCATCAGGTTAAGTCATATTCATGAAAAAAATTAGTTTACGATGTCCTAAGAGTAATGTTGTCTTAATATCCTAATATCTTTTCAATGTTTAGGGGTAACGTACTCCCTCATGACTGGCGTCAGTGCTATAAAGTGAAGCATCAGCTTTTCCCCCTGTGGTTTATCCCAGCGTTAACCCCTCACGTCACTAGCTCCGCCCTTGCGCCATAGCTCGTGACCGGAAGAGAAGATGAGTCGTTTTGAGGGGGAGGGGAGGTTAACGTTTTTGATTAAAGATTACTAGGGCACATGAATTAAAAAAAAAATAATGAAGTGCACAGATAAATTATTTATAATAAACACTACAGTATTCCATTAAAAAATAAGAATTTTCCATTTTGATTTCATGGTGACTTTAAAGAGGTTCCCCTGGGGGTCCCAACGCTAAACCCCCCAGTACTAATCTAAACTAAAGCCCCTACAACCCCAGTATGTGCACGTGAAGCCATAAACCCATGTAACCAGCACGCATGAGGAGATGTTTGTAGCCTACAAACATCTGTAGCCTATCTCCACCTTGCGGTTTTTCATTTAACTACCCTGATTCAGTCACATAACACGAACGTGTTACATGTATAGAAGTAAAAGTATCAATTTTTAAATGTATTGAATTAAAAGTAAACAAGTAAACAAAAATATTTATAAAGTTTGGTTGCTGTTTATTAGGCATACTCTGCTGTGATGGCTGTTTAGCACGTTTAGAGTGTGTCATTGATAAAAAGGGAACATTTTAAATGTGAAGTTTATTGACTCGTGCACTGAGTTTTTTATTCTTATATATCAGACAGTAATAATTCCTTATTACATATTGTACATTTATCAGTAGCTCTGAAATAATAGGTTGGTTAAATATATCACTTTTCAAATTTTCTAACATTTAAAAGACATACACTATATCACATTTCAGTCTGGAAGCCCTGCAGCCATAACCTGCGTCAATCAAAAAACATTTTGCTGTCCTCCAAAAAAAAAACTATATAAAACAAAACAAAACATCATATTCAAGTGATTTTCTTTTTACATATTTGCCACATAATAACTGAGCTTTTACCAGTCTAAATCACCTCATATCACCCCATAAACAACCTCAGATTCAGAAGATGTCGGGTCACATGAATGATCAGTTTATCTCATCTGCACAGACTCCTTTCTGACCCTACATTCAGCTCATCTTTGTTACTTAGTAGAGAAAATCGTCTCCGGTGGCTGTGGGTTCCTCTGGTTTCTTAGTCTGTATTTTAGGCAGATGAACTTTACTGGAGGCTACTACAAGAATGTTAGCTCCGTGTGTTACAGCACTGGCAACGCACAACCAGAAGGAGAAACCAAGATTCTCCTCAAGGATCACGAGGGTAAAAAGGCTCTCGCTGTAGTTAGCCACATGTTCTGTGAGCCGATGGCACTGGATTGCAGCAAGGAAACACGCAAAACCCATTGCACTGAACAGAGCTGAGAGAAGAGATTAAAACAGTGGATATAGTATATAATTAGAAACCGAAAGAAGTAATGAATCACAAGTTGTTATTGTTGATTTAGGGTTGATTGTCCAGAGGTGTGGACAGAACATTGTATCTTAGATTATATGTTATGCTGATTTACCTGCAATGAAATTCCAGATGTAGAGGCCAAAAGGTCCTTTGATAGATTGGTATGGAACTTTTCTGGCATTATATATACTGAAAGCTAAACTGACAACTGCAAAGCCAATAGCAATGAAAAGGAAGAAGATAATGATCATGTGAAGACCACTGTTGATTTTTTTGATGAGCTTTGGGAAAACTGCAGAATTTGTGAGAAAGAGAGAAACAGAGATCAGGTCTCTCAAAATTAGATTTATAGCTGATGAGCTATATAGATACTTAAAATTTATAGATATCTAAATTAGACCATGTATGCCATATACATACCATGTTTGGGGTTGGTAAGATTTGTAATGTTTTTGAAAGAAATCTCTTATGCTCCCCAAGGCTGCATTTATTTGATC
>NW_015505322.1:590229-613586 GCF_001515645.1 Sinocyclocheilus grahami | reverse complement strand
TGCTGATTTACCTGCAATGAAATTCCAGATGTAGAGGCCAAAAGGTCCTTTGATAGATTGGTATGGAACTTTTCTGGCATTATATATACTGAAAGCTAAACTGACAACTGCAAAGCCAATAGCAATGAAAAGGAAGAAGATAATGATCATGTGAAGACCACTGTTGATTTTTTTGATGAGCTTTGGGAAAACTGCAGAATTTGTGAGAAAGAGAGAAACAGAGATCAGGTCTCTCAAAATTAGATTTATAGCTGATGAGCTATATAGATACTTAAAATGTATAGATATCTAAATTAGACCATGTATGCCATATACATACCATGTTTGGGGTTGGTAAGACTTGTAATGTTTTTGAAAGAAATCTCTTATGCTCCCCAAGGCTGCATTTATTTGATCATAATATTGTGGAATATTATTACAATTTAAAAGCTGTTTTCTATTTGAATATATTTGAAAATATAATTGATTCCTGATCAAAGCTGTATTTTCATCATCATTACTCCAGTCTTCAGTGTCACATGATCCTTCAGAAATTATTCTAATATGCTGATTGCTGCTCAAGGAACATTTATTATTATCAATGTTGAAAACAGTTGCGTTGCTTAATATTTTTGTGCAAACCGTGATGCATGTTTTTTCAAGATTCTTTGATGAATATAAAGGTAAAAATAACAGCTTCTATTTAAAATCTTTCTTAACATTGTACTGTCTTTTTTTAAAAACTAATTTAATGCATTCTTGTATTATAAAGTTAATACCTAAATTAATATCGTGTAATAAAAGTATTTCTTTCTTTCAAAAATAAAAATATTACTGACCCCAAACATTTCAACACTAGTGTGTATATAGAATACAGTATGAATGTCACTGAGTCAATAAACATAAATAAATAAATAAATAAATACAAGTGCTTCATAAAGAAAAGTTAAATAAATGTATAAAACCATAACATCAAAACACAACAACCGAGAAAAAAAACAAGGACCTCTTCTAACAGCTATAAACAAGAATGTTTCAGTATAATATACTTACGGAGCTTGAATGTTTAATCAGAAATGAATCTGCACGTTATTGCTCTTACTGTATATTTTGGAGCGGCGGATCCCGAGCCCGCATCTCCGTGTTTTCCCGCCCTGAAAGAGGCCGTAGTAAATGTGTCCCGTGAACTGCTCGAGCTCTGGACTAGACGCGTTCACCAGATCCGCTGCTGTCTGACACAGTGTGGTTCCGCTGATCCAGCGCTCGGTGGACAGTGCCACAACCAGAAGCACGACAGAACCGATGCTGAGTATAGAAGCGAAGGAGAACACGATCTGTTTCCAGAGAGTTGGCATTTCACTACTCACCCCATTCCTCCTATAAAAAGCAAGACGCGATGCAAAACGACTCCGAGAGGCGTCCGCTTCTCTCCGCTACTGCGCGAGCCAACTCTGCTGTAACGAGCGATGAAGTTCAAAACTTCATCACAAATAGCCTACCGGTTTGCAGTTTGTCTGTGGTGAGTGCACAAATATAAGCCAAAACACCATAGTACTAAACTGAGGGAACGCGAGACAGTGACCGATAGGGAAAGAGCCGGAAACTAGATATAAAGCGGTCAGCTGGATCTCCTTCACCGCCAAACGAAACCTTATACAGTTTACTTGCCTTCGCTTCGTTTGGTTGCCAGAGGTGTCCGCGGGCGCACACACACACACACACACACACACACACACTCTCTCTCTCTCTCTCTCTCTCTCTCTCTCTCTCTCTCTCTCTCTCTCTCTCTCTCTCTCTCTCTCTCTCTCTCTCTCTCTCTCTCTCTCTCTCTCTCTCTCTCTCTCTCTCTCTCTCTCTCTCTCTCTCTCTCTCTCTCTCTCTCTCTCTCTCTCTCTCTCTCTCTCTCTCTCTCTCTCTCTCTCTCTCTCTCTCTCTCTCTCTCTCTCTCTCTCTCTCTCTCTCTCTCTCTCTCTCTCTCTCTCTCTCTCTCTCTCTCTCTCTCTCTCTCTCTCTCTCTCTCTCTCTCTCTCTCTCTCTCTCTCTCTCTCTCTCTCTCTCTCTCTCTCTCTCTCTCTCTCTCTCTCTCTCTCTCTCTCTCTCTCTCTCTCTCTCTCTCTCTCTCTCTCTCTCTCTCTCTCTCTCTCTCTCTCTCTCTCTCTCTCTCTCTCTCTCTCTCTCTCTCTCTCTCTCTCTCTCTCTCTCTCTCTCTCTCTCTCTCTCTCTCTCTCTCTCTCTCTCTCTCTCTCTCTCTCTCTCTCTCTCTCTCTCTCTCTCTCTCTCTCTCTCTCTCTCTCTCTCTCTCTCTCTCTCTCTCTCTCTCTCTCTCTCTCTCTCTCTCTCTCTCTCTCTCTCTCTCTCTCTCTCTCTCTCTCTCTCTCTCTCTCTCTCTCTCTCTCTCTCTCTCTCTCTCTCTCTCTCTCTCTCTCTCTCTCTCTCTCTCTCTCTCTCTCTCTCTCTCTCTCTCTCTCTCTCTCTCTCTCTCTCTCTCTCTCTCTCTCTCTCTCTCTCTCTCTCTCTCTCTCTCTCTCTCTCTCTCTCTCTCTCTCTCTCTCTCTCTCTCTCTCTCTCTCTCTCTCTCTCTCTCTCTCTCTCTCTCTCTCTCTCTCTCTCTCTCTCTCTCTCTCTCTCTCTCTCTCTCTCTCTCTCTCTCTCTCTCTCTCTCTCTCTCTCTCTCTCTCTCTCTCTCTCTCTCTCTCTCTCTCTCTCTCTCTCTCTCCACACACACACACACTCACACAGCACGTTTCAATGTCTTATGGGGATATTCCATAGACATAATGATTTTTATACTGTACAAACCGTATTTTCTATCCCCTTACCCTAGCCCTACACCTAAACCTACCCCTCACACAAAAAAATAGCATTTTTAGATTTTCAAAAAAACTTCATTGTGTATGATTTATAAGCTTGTTTCCTCATGGGAATCCCCCGACTCCATATCCCCTCCCCCACCCCCCCAAAAAAGTCCCCACATGGAGAGAGAGAGCGAATTGTCAAGTGTTGTATTTACACACGTAAATCAACATGCTGTGATCAGGGTTTTTATTGGATGTTCTTTGCTAAAACAATTCATCAAATATTGCCGGCTCCTTTACATAAAATCTTATAGGTCATAAAAACTGGTGGTTTAAAACATTAAATGTCACTTCAGCCGAGACTCTACTGGGTCAATGAACATTAAAATAAATAAAGAAAGGGGGTAGGGTTTGATAGGAACGATTTAAGTCACTGCAATTGGACAGAAGTAAATGGGCTAATGACTTGGAAATATCAGCCTGCATCCATATCTGTTTTATTTGGTGCAGAACTAGGGGTTCCATAAAAGAACCACGCCTTTATTTTGCAAGTTGGATCAGCCTGAAACAGACTTCAGAACCATGGACAGCAGCATGCTTTCTTTCAGAACCATGGACAGCTCAACCCATTCAAGAATTCTATAGTTGCACAGTGCTCAGCCACTAGAGGGAGTTATCTGACAGGAAAGCACAGCAAAACGGCTGACAGGACAGGAAAGTTATAGCCTAACAACATCTAATCAGACCGCAGTTTACTGTTGTTCTACTGAAGCTCATTTGGCACCTGTACCTTGTCCGCGCTCGTTTGACTTGCGCCTGGCGCTGAGGCGAAGTTGAAGTGCGCGTCTGAAAAGACCCGTTTGTTGTGGTCGTGAAGAGAAACGGCGGTTCCGCGTCTTTAAAAAACGTGTTTCTTGTCCAGAAAAAAGAGACACAAATTGCAGTTGTGAGTGGGGTGGCTAAAGGGCTGGCAAAGCTTAGGTCAGTGGTGGCCAATGCCACCCCTGGCCACCCCCGAGCTCCGCGCCTGCATCCGGTGTAAAACCTGTGCCAAATGAAATGATTGTGCGGGTAATTCCACTGTGGCGACCCCTAACAGGAGCAGCTGAAGGAAGGAGAGAGAGTTCTCGCCCTCAAATTTGATTGGCCGGGTGGTATTTAAAGATCACTGATATTAGACTAAAAAATGTAAAAGATTGGATGACCAATAATTTTTTCTTATTAAATTCGTATAAGACAGAGATATTACTTATTGGACCAAAAGACAGTACACAGAATCTCTTGGATTACAATTTGCAACTAGACGCATGTACTGTTACTTCCTCTACAGTCAAAAATCTGGGTGTTATATTAGATAGCAACTTGTCTTTTGAAAATCATATTTCCCATGTTACAAAAACAGCATTCTTCCATCTTAGAAACATTGCCAAGTTACGAAACATGATACCTGTTTCTGATGCAGAAAAGCTAGTTCATGCATTCGTGACCTCTAGACTGGACTATTGTAATGCACTGCTAGGTGGTTGTCCTGCATCTACAATAAACAAGCTACAGGTAGTCCAAAATGCAGCGGCTAGAGTCCTTACCAGGTCAAGAAAATATGATCATATTACGCCAATTTTACAGTCTCTGCACTGGTTACCTATTAAGTTCCGTATCAGTTACAAAATATTATTACTTGCCTATAAGGCCCTTAATGGGTTAGCTCCTGCGTACCTAACTAGTCTTCTACCAAGCTACAATCCATCACGCTCCCTAAGGTCGCAAAATTCTGGACTTTTGGTAGTACCTAGGATAGCAAAGTCCACTAAAGGAGGTAGAGCTTTTTCGCATTTGGCTCCCAAACTCTGGAATAGCCTTCCTGATACCGTTCGGGGTTCAGACACACTCTCTGTTTGAATCTAGATTAAAGACACATCTCTTTGGCCAAGCATTCAAATAATGCATCTCATAATCTTGTACTGCAGTTATATCTGATCAAATGCACATTATTATTCTTTAGCTTGGGTTAAACAAATCAATTTTGCTTGGTTGGAACAGCAGCTACGCTAATTATGTCTCTATTTGTTTTTATGTTTTTGCCGATTTACACAAGCTTCAGTCTGGATCCAGAACACCTGAGAAGAGATGATGCAACCCCTCAGAGGACCTCAGATGATGCCAACCCTGAAACAACATACAGAACTACCACATTTTGCTATAAGTTTGATTGCATCATATAATAATTGCTGTTAATAGTGTTCATCGTCTGTTTGATTACGTCTTTAATTGATTTTTCTGTACATTTCTGCCATATGTACATTAACTGACAATCACCACTGATAAGCTACCACTAAATATTGTAGAAACGTAATTTGCTGTAAAGTTGCTTTGCAACGATTTGTATCGTGAAAAGCGTTATACAAAAATAAACTTGAAAATAAGCTTGAAACTGTGATGTTAGACTGTTTGCAATACTCCGCTTGTCTGCATTAACATCACATCACTATAACGTCCAAATAATCATAAATATGAGAAATAAAGTCACAAATTAGCAATTTCGAGAAATTAACACAATAATGCATCATTAAAAATACAATATAGGGTAAAATGGGGGAAGATGACAAAGCATAATCACAGTAAAAGAGTTACATTTATTATATGACTTATATACAGGCATATGAATATTTACATATTTAATTGCCCATATTTGAAATGTAGGTATGTCACAATAGCATCACTATAAATTCAAATGGAATGATTTCACTCAATTAGCCTAAAAGTTTTAATGAAAATCTATCTTACCAAAATGGTCTAATTTTATATTTTCACTTCAAAATAAAAACGATAATCTGAAAACATTAATGTGTCCACAAAACCTTCATTAACAAATAGATATTCGGCATAATACAAAGTCAAAATTTTCGACAGACACAAAAGTAGACCAATTAACCTAATTTAACTTCAGTTTAATTAAAGTCAGTTAACTGTTTGACAGACAAAATCTTACAAATGTTGTTCAGATGAAATGACAAAAAACGTTTGGTGGTGGGGCCATCTTGTATTATAGTAGTGTAGCATGCATACTCATCTTCCCACTAAATATTATGTGACTATTGCTTTCACTCTTTCTAATCTTCATGCAGTTTTGTCTGCTCATCCCCCTTTTATCTCTTATATGATTTCAAATACTCACATAAACGAACACAAAATAAAACAGGGTGTCAGGATAATCAGTCTCTCAAATGTTAAGGATTTTATGGTATTACTAGCATTTCTATTCAATATGACTGATGCTTTGAGAAAGAAAGGTTACAAGGATCTCTTCATCTCAAAACATGTCTTCAAACTGCTTGTGAAGAACACCAATTGACTGCATAAACAAAATGTTAGCTTTAGTGGCAGGCACATATACAATGCATGTTCCTTGTGGTCAAAGAGTCTTGTCATATTGATTGAAGAATGGAGGAAGAATATTGACCAGCTAAACTGCAGCGATGCTCATTGAGGCAACTGTGAATATCAAATGACTACTGTTGTGGTTTTGGACAGGCTTATAGACTTAATGCATTCTGGAATGTTTTAAATGTTTATAATGCAGTTATGACTGGACATGAGTTATGACAGCTGCCTTTATTAATGTAAGCTAAAAACTTTTTCAATGTAATCTTAATCACTCTTTCTGCTAATATATAACTCTCCACCTAGCCCACATTTTTATTTTAAAAGAGAGTATTTATAATTTTCTGCTCAGTCTAACTCCATTAACTTCAATCTAACACGCTGCTTTCTGTTTTACTAAATCCACTCTTTCTCTTCAAGTTCTCAGCCTCACAGTTTCTTCTTTCTCCTTCTGTTTTTGCTTTCTTCCCAAAACCAATAAGCTTAATGAGATTTAAAGTGCTCTGTAACCCAGTTAATCAGATTCATCGTTTTGACTATACACTTAGTTTAGCATCTTAACATTTCTTAATCTCTTTGTTTTTCTGAAAAACAGTCAGACGTAGTGCATAATTTTCAGACTGACTCTGTAGCTGTCCGCATTAGAATTCTCACAAACAAGTTAAACATGCATTTCCTGTCATGTCTGACTATAGCATGAAATTGCCCCCTAAAGATACTATCAGAATTTGCTGTCTACGGTTATTTATTTATTACATAAGCAAACTTATGCATTACAAAACATTAAGATGTTCAGCTGATTAACTGAAAATGGTGTTCTGGAAGAGATGATATGAATATGTGTACACTATGTGTACATTAGGGATGGGCAACGCTGGTCCTGGAGGGTCATCACACTGTCACACACTACGCTATAGACTAATGGAGTGATCTTTTGCCTCACTCTAGTCTGTGTGGACAAAACAAAGCAAAAGTCCACTGTACGCTGAGAGCAAAATGAGGAGCTAAGCATGGTGGGGTGTATCAGACCAAAAATAAGTAATTAAAGACATCATAAAATTATTTTTTTAAATGGCTGAAAAATCATTAATACAACCACAAGTAATATGATTTAATAGGTTATCAATTTTCGGTCCATTTGCCGTGGGGCCCCCTCAAGCACCAATTGCACCCCCCTAAGGACGGCCCTGCCTGCCATAGGCTCAAGAGTGGAAGAAGAGAAAGAAGAAGAATGCTAATGGATACAATAGGTGCATATGCACCTTTGGTGCTTGGCACAAAACAAAACAAAATCCAGCAGAACAGCTCCAAAATGAAACTTTTTTACATGCTTATTTCAGTCATATGGGTTTAGAATGACATGAGGGGGAATAAATGATATCACAGCATTTGCATTTTTGACTGACCTATCCCTTCATGTCAGGCTCATGTCAGTTTAGGGTATGCACTAATACAATATTAAAATGGACAAAGATAAAATGGTCCACAAAAGAAAAGTACTCTCAATGTGCAGGCATACAAGAACACTTAAAAACCACCACAAAACCCACGCCACCACACACCGATTGTACTATTATGGATTGAAGACCCTAATGGTCACTTGGTTGAGTAGATTAGGTTGTCTGCATGGTCAGCAAAAATCCAGTGGACAAACTTCATTAGGTTGGTATCTTAGTCCATTAGACTACTCTCGGTTTCTGTCTGCGTTGTTCTAAAAGGCTTTTTTAATACTGATAAATCTTATTTTAGAATGTTGCGCAGTTATCAACCAACCAACCAACCAATCTATATCTATCTATCTATCTATCTATCTATCTATCTATCTATCTATCTATCTATCTATCTATCTATCTATCTATCTATCTATCTATCTATCTATCTATCTATCTATCTATCTATCTATCTATCTGTCCTGTGAAAACAAGAATAGAATATTAAAGGACACTGTTTCTCTTTAAAATGGCAAAGTGATCATATGTCCATATAAAAGAAGGAATGAGTCACTTCTGAAAAGAAAGACCAGTGAGTCAGCATCTCTATCTCTCTCACAAACAGCCTGCAGATGATGAGTAAGGACCTATCAGTATCAAAAACCTGCTCTGATTTATGAATAATTGATCAAACACAAGGTAGCTACACTGACACAACATACATGCCCCCTGCATAACAAGCACATACCTACAGGTGTCGCATGGACATTTCTCACAATAAAATGAAAAAGCAAAACTACTTGAAGGTTTGAAAGGCCAAGATATCCACCCGGTTGCCACAATTGTGTTAGAAGAGAGACAACATCAGAAACACTGTATTGTTTGTCTGTTTATGGTGGGTCATGCACACATGCACACACAGATACTCCTAAGATGACTCTGATGCAGCAGACAGCACGTCATCATTGAAGAGCTGCAACATTTTAAACTCTATTGATTAACGTGTGCATGAGAGGGCAGGCAGAGCAATAAGTTTTAAATTCATGGCAGTAGTCCTTGGCAACGTAGAAATGACTGAACTGCTGAATTGCTGCAAGAGACGTGACACTGTACAAAATCCACCACTTAAGATAATGAATATTGCAATTCGTCCTCTTAACAAGGGCAGTTCTAATCCAAACAATGTTTGGATTTCTCGTAAGCACACGTCAGCTGGACTGGGTGATGTCCAGCACCTGTATACCTAAAACCTTTGGTCAAAACAACCTTGATATTGGCAGTTGGGAAACAGAGGCAGAGTGAGACAAAGTACGGCAAGCCACTTTAACATTATCCTTTTTTTCCCTTCCTTTGACTTCTATGAATTCTGTAGATCAGATATCACTTATTCACTAATGAAAAGTATGTATTACTTAGTTGTTACTGCCACCTATTCCATGTTTACTAAGTATTAATTAGTTATTATTGTTTATTATTTAGTTAATAGTAACTAACTAAGAATGGGAGACTACATCAAATATATTATTTGCATTCCTATTTGCTCATATAGCACAAGAAAAACTCCACGATAGTGTTTTCACGACTTACAAAAAGAAGAAAAATAGAGCGAGACTGACAACAGCAGTCAGAAGAAAGAACAATGCCAAATTACCGTCACTCCCATGGCTGTATCAGGTTAAGTAGTTTTTGTAATTTGATGCAAAGGTATATATATATATATATATATATATATATATATATATATATATATATATATATATTTATATATTAAAATGTATGGTATTGTAAATGTACATATTTTTTTAAATGAAAATATTTAAAACCTTGCAGGATTTATGATACTGATGACCGTTGAAACATGTCTGTGAAAAGGGACCATTGTTACTAGAAACATTTTAAACCTATCCCGTTTAAGATTTATCTGAACTATGCAGTATAGCAATTTTGATGAGTCATTAGAGATGACAAATAAAAGGTGATTACAGTTGATATAAGAAGTGATATAAGAATACAGTTATAAGAAGTACTAGTACAGGGGTGTCAAACTCAATTCCTGGAGGGCTGGAGCCTTGCAGAGTTTAGATTCAATCCTAATTAAACACACCTGATCCAACTAATCAAGTCCTGCAGGCTTATTTGAAAACTACATGGTATATGTGTGTAGGGCTCTGGCCCTCCAGGAATTGAGTTTGACACCCCTGTACTAGTAAGAATGATATATGGATAATACAGACTAGTTAAACTGAAACTGCACTAGTACCTAATAAATAGTTAAGAATCTATTAAAGTAAAGTTGGAATGTCCCTGCTAGTCCCCCTTGTCAGCAGTGAATGATTATTAGTGAAATTGAAAAAATTAATAGCTGAATAGTTATTGGTGAAATTAAAAAAAGAAACGAACCCCTATTGGATTACTTACAAGTAATTAAAAATAAATAGCTACTAGCAATAAAAATAGACACGGGCAGTTTTAAGGCATATAAGTATTAAAATGGCTTGCCATAGAGAGAGAGAGAGAGAGATGGGGGGAGAGAGAGAGAGAGAGGCACTTGAAGACAGTCAGTTGTGGATCAGTAATAAGGACACACGAACACACACAGACGGAATGGGTCGCGTTTGGTTTCTACGCACAGTTCTACTTTTATTCGCCTTACCTGGAGGTAAGAACATACAACATTCCAATTGTTCTGATAAAATAAAAATGGGACTTTAATATTTTCTTCCAAATATGATGTATTCTTTCCCAATTATGTTGGCTACGCAATCCATATGTGTAGTGTAGTAAGTACTGTTAATTATGAGCAGATGATTAGGCTAAAATCCCGAGAATGATCCAATTGTTTTGACGACAGATGCAGATGATGACCGTTAAGAGTTACAGGACGTTTTTGTCCATCTGTACTCTCTATGTGCCTATTCCATAGTTGTGCGCTGTCAATTACATAATTGATTTATTTTATCTATCTATACACTTACTGAGCCTTATAGCTTGGTTCATTCGAGTTATTAGGGGTAGTTAACTCACACACCACGCTGTCATGTGTTGTGCACAATGTCAATAATTAATTAGCGTGTAATTAGAGTCGCTTCAAATAAATCCAAAGCTGAACCTAATAAAAGTCAGCATAATGACCACAAGCAGGCAGTGCCACTAACTGTTATTAACTTAACTAACTAGTCGGTTTGCTGTTACCTGGTCGAGATGATCTGATTGTACAGTAGCTGCAAGCAACAGATGCCATACGAGAAGAAGGAGGTTCACATTTTTATAGGTGAGAATGTTTGTGCTGTTTCAGGTTTACTAGTTCAGAATAATTATGCGATCAACCTCGTTTGAATCATTTTCATTCAAAATAATAAACATGGGAAACTGGAAATATTTTCAAAACTAAAAAACACAGCTGTGTGTGTCGCTCACAGTTTTTTATGTGCCTTCTACGCTCACCCCAATATCATGTGTGATTATGATTTCAGCATATTCTCTAACTTCTGACTATAGCGTTACAACTCAACCCCCTGTTTCAGTGGCCTCATTTTTCTCAGGTTGAAGCGTGACAACCCAACAAACCCTGGATTGTCATTACAAAGTGTCCTATAGGACACTTTGTAAACACAGTTAAGGAAATGTGTTTTATTACTCAGAGGAACACATCCCTGAAACAATCCTTAAAATGCTTTGAATGTTTCGAGAGCTGCTTTGATCAATTCTGCGCTTTTCATTCAGCTGGTGTTGCAGTCGCGCCTGTACAGTGTGTGTGTTGTAGTGTGTGTGTGTGTGTGTGTGTGTGTGTGTGTGTGTGTGTGGGGAACTGTCGGCTATCCTGAAAAATTGCCTGCCTTAGTCACTAATGCACCCCGTACAAACCCTATTTAATACTTGCTTCGTAACGTTTGATTCATCTGGACCATAGATCATGGTGAAGGAACGGATTAGTCATGGTGCGGTTAATGGGAGAAGGTAGCGTTTTTGTTGTTTAAAATATAAACACATCATAATGTGTAAGAATAAAGTAAATGAACACTTGTATTCAGTAAGAACACACTGTTTAAAAGTGACAGTAAATACGTTTGTAATATTACAAAAGATTTATATTTCAAATAAATGCTATATTTCCTGTTCATCAAAAAATGTATCACAAAAACATTATGCAGCAAAAATGTTTTCAATATTGAAAACAATAAGAAATGTTTCTTTTGGGCCAAATCAGCATATTAGAATGATTTCTGAAGGATCATGTGACACTGAAGACTGGCTGTTGCAATTTCGGCTCTTTATAATATATTAAAATAAAAAAAAATAGTTATTTTAAACTGTAATAATATTTCACAATATTACTGTGTTACTATATGCAGCCTATAGGTGAGCACATGAAACTTCTTTCAAAAACATTAAACATGTTACTGACCCCAGACTTTAGAACGCCATGCAAAAAATAAAAACAAATCCATATATCCATATTTTTACTTTATGGTAAATAAAATTCATACTTTTTCCCTTTTGATTTTGGGATGAAATGCGAAGTTTTTTGGACTTTTTAAATGTATGTATGTATGTATTTATTTATTGTGGGACTTGTTTACATACTATGGGAGGGTTTTTTTATTCTGTTTGCCATCGTTAAAATGTTCAGAGCAGAGTATTGTTTTGATAACATCAGCTGTGGCGGGTTTCAAGCTTTTAAAGAGTTATCGCATTCACCATGTCTACCGTAAAGACCTCCTCACCTTCCTAAGGGTTGTTGACTGTCAACAAAGCAATGTATTAACTGATCGCCAGATGCTGCCGTCGATTAGCCCTGACTTTGAATGCACAGTGAACTGATTTGTGTGTGTTTGTATTCCAGGATGGTTTAAACCTGTTATCACTCCCAATGCCACCCATCTGGTGATACCTAAAGGTGGACAACTGGAACTCAGTTGTCATGATGATGCAGAGATGAGCAAGGTGCGATGGATGCGGGAAAAAAGCCGGAAAATCGATGGAGGGCTAAAAGAAGATGGAGTCAGTGTCATCCTCCTCTCCTCCACACAGGTCCAGCATATGGGCCGTTACACCTGTGAAAACACACAAACGGAAGAGAAGAGCTCCATCTACATCTATGTGAAAGGTGGGTTTCAATGTGCATGTTTGCACAGTTCCCTTTGATTCTGAGGGGTTTGTTTGTCCGTTGGCCTCAGTTCCCACACTTCACTCCTGAAGGAGTGTTAAAACGTGAATAGGTTTTTTGTTAAAGCACAAATGCATGTCCTTAAGCTGTGTACTCAAACCACACCTTAGTGTGGATCTGGTTTAATTTCTTTTACTTGTATTATTGTAAACTGCCATTGAATGATACAGGTATTTGAACAGTCGATTGTGTGATAAACCTGTTGCACACACTCATTTACTTACTATTTCCTCATACACAAATCCTTACAGCGTTTAATGTCTTGCACTCACATTTTTTTTGCCTTTCATTCCTTATTGTCCTTTGATTTGTATGTCTTTGTTCACCTTTCTCATCTCTCTCCATGTTTTCTACCAAAAATGTCTCCCCTCTCGCTTTTGCTGGCAGATTCAGAAAACCCTTTTGTGCGCTCCATGGTGGATGGCCTTTTGGTGAGGGAAGGAGAGGATGGCACTCTTCCTTGTTTAGTAACAGATCCTGCTGTCAATCACCTGTCCCTTCTGCCCTGTACTGGCTCTGCTCTACCAGCTGGCCTCATCTACATCGCACACCCTCAGAGAGGGATCACCATCAGAAACGTCTCCAAAGCTTTTGAGGGCTGCTACGTTTGTGCAGGAGAGATGGATGAAAAACCTGTGAAATCAAGCCAGTATAACTTGGGGGTGCGGCTAGGTGTGTATGTGTGTTAGAACAATTCTTAAAGGGATAGTTCACCAAAAAATGAAATCTCTGTCATCATTCACTCACCTTCAAGTTGTTCCAAATCTGAATGAGTTTCTTTATTCTGCTGAACACAAAAGAAGATATTTTGAAGAAGATGGGTAACCGAACAGCTGCTGGTACCCACTGATTTCCATAGTAGGGAAAAATAGTATTTAAAAAATAGTATTTAAGTAAATGGGTGACAGCAATTGTTTGGTTACCCACATTAATATTTGCTGAGTAATATATTACTCAGCAGAGATGCATTAAATTGATTAAAAAGTGAGAGTAAAAACTTTA
Source organism: Sinocyclocheilus grahami (assembly GCF_001515645.1). NCBI lineage: Eukaryota > Metazoa > Chordata > Actinopteri > Cypriniformes > Cyprinidae > Sinocyclocheilus > Sinocyclocheilus grahami. The sequence goes on along the minus strand of NW_015505322.1, from coordinate 599,832 downwards.
TACTTTCTATTCATCAAAGAATCCTTAAAAATTATCACAGTTTCCGCAAAAATATTTTCAACATTGATAATAAAAATAACCATTATTAATAATTAATAATAATTAAGCACCAAGTCAGCATATTAGAATGATTTCTGAAGGATCATGTGACACTGAAGACTGGAGTAATGATGCTGGAAATTCAGCTTTGCATAACAGGAATAAATTATATTTTTAAATATATGAAAATAGAAAGCAGTTATTTAAATTGTAATAATATTTGTGAATATTTATGTATATATATATATATATATATATATAATTGCATGCTTTATTGTATGTTTGCTGTTTGTAATACAGTTCCAGAGACAGTGCCAGTGATCAGCCTATCCAGAATCGAAAATGTGATTCTGATCCAGGGTCAGGAGTTTGTGCTCAAATGTAGCACCATCAACATCAACCATGATATCAGCCTGAGCTGGAGTATCCCATCTGAAGCGGTTAGATCCACAAATCTGTTGCATAATCTTAGATTACTTCCTGTAAGCACACTACCTAACCTAGACTGTTATTGTCAATCCTGATTTAGATAGCAAATCACAGCCAAAAATCAAACATCCTGCCTGGTTCTCGAGAATATAAGCTCTCAACAGGACTGTCGATCGAATCTGTGAAGATGATTGACTCAGGAGTCTTTCGCTGTGATGCGAGGAATGAGAAGGGTGTCTCCATGGCAACTGTCAATCTGGAGGTTTACGGTAAGAAATGAAGCTGTATCAAACCGTCATTTTCTATATTATTGACTTTAACCAGAGAGCAAGAAGAGCAAGATGGGACTCTTATAGGAAAATGAATAGGATAAAGAACAACACTCAATATGATGATTGTTGAAATGGAAGTCCCACCTTAGATGCACGGATTTTACTTTCACCTTACATTGTTACATCTGTGTGTGTGTGTGTGTGTGTGTGTGGCAGAGCATGGTTTCATGAACCTCACGGAGGGAGAGGAAAGTGTGATGGAGGTGAGAGAGGGAGAAAGTCTGACCCTCAGCGTGGAGATGACGTCATACCCCAGACCCACAGAAGTCTACTGGACCTATAACAACCAACAGCTCAAAAACACATCTGAACACGTCATCACACTACACAACCAGCAGTACAGGTACACACACCTGCACACACACACACACACACACACACACACATAGACACAGTTGAAACTATTGTATCTCCACCATCGTTTTTAAAAGCTGTTATATTAAAATACAAAATCAGTATATAAGCAGCTGACATGACATGTATTTTTACTTTTCTTCACAGAAAACATATAGAAACATATGTTTTGATAATTTGGCTAGACAGCAGATATTGGCCATTAATATAAAATTATGGGTTACACTTTACTTGAAGGGGTGTGCATAAGACTGACATGACACATTCATAATCATGACATGACACATACATAATCATGACATGACACATGTCATGAATATGAAGTTTTTTTATGCATGTTTATGACAACTGTCATTAAGTGTCATTCGCTCAGTTATGTCATTTTTAATGCAAAGATGGCATTGTTTGAGATGTCTTTGTTATGGGCTATGATTAGGGGTAAGGTAAGGGGCAGGGTTAGGTTAGGGTTAGGTCAAATAATGTCATATTTGCATTAAAAATGAGATAACTGAGCGAATGACACTTAATGACAGTTGTCATAAACATGCATAAAACCTCCTTCATATTCATGACATGTGTCATGTCATGATTATGAAGGTGTCATGTCAGTCTTATGCACACCCCTTCAAGTAAAGTGTTACCAAATTATGTGTTCAGTATCATTTTTAGCAGTTTCAAGTAAAAATGTGAAATTGTCCTGCTATTTGACAGTCCTCATCATGAACTGTGAAATGGTTAATACATAAATGTATCAAAAGAAAACTGAAATTCTGTTTTTTATTTTGATTAATAATTTCTTTTCTATATTATTGACATTATCTAATTGTTTTTCTGTCAATATGGGGTGCTGCGTGTACATTAATGAGGAAAAAAAATTAACTTAAATTATTTTAGCAAATGGCTGCAATATTACAAAGATTGAAAAATTTAAAGGGGTCTGAATACTTTCCGTACCCACTGTATATGATTGGTCATACATTTACATATTAATATATTCATATAATTATATTGTGGTTTATTATTAAAATTATTTTTAGCAGTTTCAAGTAAAGTGTAGAAATTGTCCTGCTAACTGACAGGCCTCATCATTATAAGCTGTGAAATGACTATAAAATGTATCAAATGAACAATGAAATTGTATGTTTTTTTTTTTTAACTGAAAATTACGTTTGAATTAAACATTATTGGTATAATTTTATTGGCATTATCTAAAAGACTAAATTTACATTAGTCCTGTGAAGTGACTCAAAAAATATACGTATATATAAAAAAATGGACAAACTCTTGGAGATCTTTTGTTGCAACTGCAAATGTTGCAAAAAATATCTAAATATATATATATAAAAAAACCTGCAAAAAATCTGACTTTTACCATAAAACCACAATGTTAAAAACTATTGTGTCCAATAATACATGTCCATTAGGTGTTTTTCATTAGGTGCCCATTAGGTGTTTTCTGCAGGAAGCTAACTCAGACATTGAGTATTGTTTGTTTGAATGTTGCAGGTACATCAGTGATCTACGGCTGGTTCGAGTTCATGGATCAGAGGGCGGGATTTACACTTTCTCAGCCTATCACATGTATGCATCTGCCAATCGGTCATTCACCGTCCATGTTATATGTGAGTTCAGAGGACTGATGGGATTTAACTTAGCATAAATTGTTTATTTTAATACAGTCTGTATATAAATACAGTAAATCTCTCATTTAGGTAAACCAGTGATAGTTTCCCAGGAGGGGCCTGTTGATGGACAGGTGCGGTGTGTTGCTTCAGGATATCCTGTCCCAAAAATATCTTGGTATTACTGCGAGCCACCACATGCACGGTATGACTCACAGACTTCTATAAGCCACTCACACTCAACAACTGTAGTGTGCATCTCTAACGTATGTTATGCAAGTACCAGAGTAAACAAACTATTGCATAGTCATGATCTCATGAGACTGCAAAAAGCCACAAAACCTAACATTTGGAATAGAAAAGTGTTTCTTACATAATCAAATATGGTAAAAAAATATTTGTCATATTCTTTTGGCTCTAAATAGCATTTATAACCTCTGACAGGTGCTCCCACCTGTTAAATGCGACGCAGGCAGATGAGGAGTTCACCTTGGTAACAGTGTCAGGGGCAGAATTTGGACGAAACGAGGTGGAAAGTCGACTTAATGTCACCAAAGGAAAATTTCACACTCTTGAGTGTGTGGCAACAACGCAGGGAGAGCAGGCCTACACTCTCTTTTCCATCAGCGGTGAGACTCCCTCAAACACACATTTACCTTGCTATCTAAATGAGGATATTAGACCCTAGATTTTTATTGTTTTATAAAGCTAATCATTAATATAGCAGTAAACACTAATAATCAGGGTCCAGAAAGATAACACATGTTAATACAATACAGTTGTTACAGCATAGTAGCACAGCAGTTCAGCCTCAGGCCCAGAAAGAAGACGTTTTACCCAAGACTTTACCCAAACCCTAACGCTGCTTTCAGCTCCTTTGGGAAACTGCTGTTTACAAGTTCAGAAGTCATAATTACAATGTGATGTGCTTTCAAGTGATTTTAGTAGGACAAAATGGATGCAATTTCATGTTTATTTTCCTTTTTTTCACTTACTGATAAGACAGGAAGCTTTTTTTCGCACTAATGCAACAAAATGAAAAGCAGAGTATGTGCATTAGGTTTGAAATGGATGCTTTATTTTGATGCATAGAATGATTGGAAATGTAGTTTTGTCACAGAATCATTTGACCCTCAAAGAAAGAATCATTTTATTCAAATTTTTCTAATTAGCATATTTTTTCTAATAATTTATTAGTAATTTTATTCAGCAAAGGATACAATATATTGGACAAATTATAGTAAAGACAGTTATAGGGTATGCAAAATTTCAGTTTATACTAAATGCTTTTCTTTTTAACTTTATATTTTCTATTGTATCACCACTTACACAAAAATATGAAGAAGAACTGTTTTCAACATTGATAATAATCCGAAATGTTTCTTGAGCAGCAAATCAGCATATTAGAATGATTTCTGAAGGGTCATGCGACACTGAAGACTGGAGCAATGATGCTGAAAATTCAGCTTTGCATAACAAAAATAAATTACATTTCAAAATATGTTAAAATAGAAAAGTTCAATTGTAATAATATTATTACGTATATTATAATAATAGTATTATTATTGTTTTTACTGTATTTAGGCAGATCAATTCAGGCTTGGTGAACATAAGAGAAAAAACACAAACAATGTAAAATAAATTGTACAGTCAACATTTACAATTAGTTTAGCTTATTAGCTTTTAACTAATTATTAGCTAATTTCTCCAGACATACCAAAACAAGGTGGACCATTCTTACAGTGTTATTGAGAGCAGTAGATAGACACACACACACACACACACACACACACACACACACAGCTGTAACAGATAATCCCTGAATGTTCTCAGACACACACTGAGCTTGTTGACAGATACGAGGGATAATAGTATTATTATTGTTTTTACTGTATTTAGGCAGATCAATTCAGGCTTGGTGAACATAAGAGAAAAAACACAAACAATGTAAAATAAATTGTACAGTCAACATTTACAATTAGTTTAGCTTATTAGCTTTTAACTAATTATTAGCTAATTTCTCCAGACATACCAAAACAAGGTGGACCATTCTTACAGTGTTATTGAGAGCAGTAGATAGACACACACACACACACACACACACACAGCTGTAACAGATAATCCCTGAATGTTCTCAGACACACACTGAGCTTGTTGACAGATACGAGGGATTATTATTTTGTGCAGCATGTGCACATTAGGTATTGAGACTGATGCTAAGCTCTTAAAATCCTCTGAACAACAGCTTTAAAACACTCACATACAACTCTAGCCTTATTAATATGGCACAGTGAATTAAGAAGTATTACTCTCTAGCTGTTTTAAACACAGATGTGGTGTTTATATATGTATATTGATTGATGTTTGGACATGTGTTTCTTTCCCCAGAGAGAACAGTGCCCCATAAACTCTTCACACCTCTGTTGTCTGGTGTTGTGTCCACTGCTGTTCTGCTCAGCTTCTTTTTGGTGGTTTTGCTCTACAAATACATACAGGTACTAAGTCATAACACTCCTACTAAACACTATGAAGTAACACAACATCCAGTTCTGGTTTTATTTATTTCACTTGTATTGTTCTGCCATAGAAACCCAAATATGAGATCCATTGGAAGGTGATCGACAGTTTTGATGGCAACAATTATACCTACATAGACCCAACGCAGCTGCCTTATGACCCCAAATGGGAGTTTCCACGGGAGAGACTGCGCTTTGGTAAAAGCATACGCACAAAAATTTAAGCGTCATTATTTAATCAGAGTAAAAGCAGCTAAAGTGCTTGTTTCATAATTCGGTAACACTTTACTTGAAGGGGTGTGCATAAGACTGACATGACACCTTCATAATCATGACATGACACATGTCATGAATATGAAGGAGATTTTATGCATGTTTATGACAACTGTCATTAAGTGTCATTCGCTCAGTTATGTCATTTTTAATGCAAAGATGACATTATTTGACCTAACCCATACCCCTACCCTTACCCCTAACCATAGCCCATCACAAAGACATCTCAAACAATGTCATCTTTGCATTAAAAATGACATAACTGAGCGAATGACACTTAATGACAGTTGTCATAAACATGCATAAAAAACCCTTCATATTCATGACATGTGTCATGTCATGATTATGAAGGTGTCATGTTAGTCTTATGCACACCCCTTCAAGTAAAGTGTAACCCATAATTCCACAACTTTTACAGTACTACAGTTAATACATATATTGTACATAAACCACTGTTCAAAAGTTTAGGGTCAGTAAGAATTTATTTAAAGAAATTCATATTTTTATTCAGCGAGGATGCATTAAAAAACCAAAAGTGTCAGTAAAGACATTTCTTATGTTACAAAAGATTTGCTTCAAATAAATGCTGTTCTTTTAAACTTTCTATTCAACAAAGAATCCAAATGTATTTGGTGTCCTTAAAAATATTAAGCAACACAACTGTTTTCAGCATTGATAATAATAATAATAAACGTGTCTTGAGCAAATCAGCATGTTGCTGAAAATTCAGTTTTGCCATCAGAAATTAATAGCATATATATTATATATATTATAATATATTAAAATAGAAAACAGTTGTTTTAAATTGTAACAAAATTTCACAATAGTACTGTTTTTACTGTATTTCTGATCAAGTATAAGAGACTAAAAAAATCTTACCGACCCCTAACCATTGAATGATAATGTATGTACTACGATTAAAAATCCTATAATACTATATAACAGTACTATAATCATACTATATAATATATAGTGTAATATATAAATGTTTGTTGTTTATCATGATGAAGGTAAAATCCTCGGCTCTGGAGCATTTGGTAAAGTGGTGGCAGCTACAGCATATGGACTTTGCTCAGCTGACACAGTGACCACTGTTGCTGTAAAAATGCTAAAACGTGAGTATTCATGTTTATAACGACTCCAATCACTGGTTGTCAGAAAATAAAACTTGGGTTTAATGTTGTTTTCCTACAGTATGTTTTTAATCTAATGTGTTTATGTATATTTATCTCTCGATGTGTGTATGTGTGTGTATCTGTGGAATTTTCCTAAAGCGAGTGCTCACTCCACCGAGAAAGAGGCTCTAATGTCGGAGTTAAAAGTTCTGAGCTTCATTGGCAACCATATAAACATTGTCAACTTGCTTGGTGCCTGTACAGTAGGAGGTACGTGATTAATACTGAATCAAGACTGGTGACAGATTAAAGCTATTTATGAGTTTATAATAAGATATGTTTTATGCGCCTTTTCCAACAAGTCATTCCAATCGCATATTATTTTATTTCTTCTGGTTGAAACACAACAGATGTTAGGTAAATGAGCTGCTATTTTCCAAACAAGAAAAGTGGAAGGGGATTTATACTGCACCACAAAAATAGAATAAAAGTAGTTATGGTCTGTTTTTCACACTAAGCTTTTGTATAGCATTATATATAACCTATTTTATAGGCTTCAGAAGACTTTGATTATAACTTATAAGTCATATTGACCATTTTTTGGTGCCTTTTGTCATAGTAGGAGCTTCAGAGAATAAATAATCATCCTTTGTAGTTCTTTCATGACTACATGACTTATCTCGGAGGGATAACAATGTTAATGTATTTAGTCTTGGCGGAATAGATCTGCTACTGCCAAAACATCCACAACATGCTGCTGTGAGCATGTAAGAAATATTGCTGCTGCAAATATAACATAAATGAAATAACCCCCATATAGCATACATGAATCCCCTCGTAGCAGATCTATACAGGTGGAGCTGGGGAATGTGGAGGGTTTCTGAAGCAAGCTGTAACTGCTACGGCAAGCACTAGTCATATATTTGAATGTTGAGCAGTGAGCTCATTGGCTACTGATACAGGAGAGAACCAATCAGCTGTGCCATGTGATAATGATGTCATTAGGTCAGATTGAGTTAGACCTATCGGACTGCACCATCTAGAGTTTCATGCCAGAACTCTGTATTTGTATGAAAAAGAGCAGCTCAGAAATTCTGCCTAAACAGTCTCCTTGAGGATTAGTAAAGTGAAATTTTCCAACAGGCCCCACTCTGGTGATCACAGAATACTGTTGCTATGGCGACCTGTTGAACTTCCTCAGAAGAAAGCGGGATGCGTTTTTCAGTTCCAAAACAGGTGATGGATATTACAAAAATCTGCTCAGCCAAACACAGCCTTCGAGGTAAGATATGTGTGAGAAATGTGGTGAAGATGTATAGATGTCATTTGTTAGGTTTTCGTAATGTAATACACTACCTATTATATGCATGCGTGCACACAGAGAGGGCACTGATAATGGATACATGCCTATGAGGTCGTATCAGAAGAGATCGAATCAGACAGGTAGGCTCATCTCGAAAGAATAAAAGCAAACTACACTCTTAAAAATAAAGGTGCTTCACGATGCCATAGAAGAACCTTTTTGTCTAAATGGTTCCATAAAGAACCTTTAACATCTGAAGAACCTTTCTGTTTCACAAAAGGTTCTTTGGGGCGAAAAAGGGTTCTTCAGATTATAAAAAGGTAAGAAAGAGATGGTTCTTTAAAGAACCTTTGACTGAATGGTTCTTTGTGGAACCAAAAATGGTTCTTCTATGGCATCGCTTGAAGAACCTTTTGAAGCACCTTTATTTTTAAGAGTGTACAGCCACTTTTACCACCAACATCCATTATTTAATGCTTTTCAATCTGTATCACTTCTCTCAGAATGGTGCGATGATAAAGATGATCTCTCTTTGGATACTGAGGATTTACTCAGCTTCTCATATCAAGTGGCTAAAGGCATGGACTTCCTCACATCCAAAAATGTAAGTGTGTATTAGATTTATTCACCTCTCAAGTTTCAGAGTGGGTTGAACAGACCTTGTAACGTTATCCTTTCTGGATTCTCATATAGAATCAGCACAGATTTTTTTTTGTCTCAGTAGTGAATATGTACTTCATAACATGTTTTTTGACTAATAAATTGCTGTTATCTGTGTTGCCATGTATTTTAAGTGTATCCACAGAGATCTGGCTGCCAGGAACGTACTACTTACTCAGGGTCGAGTAGCAAAGATATGTGATTTCGGTTTGGCACGCGACATCACTAGAGATTCCAGCTACGTCCTGAGGGGAAATGTGAGGAAGTGCTGTAAATCCTCTACCACACTCACACCTACTGCCAGGCTATATATTAATATCAAATATATTTAGCATTTTTAGATCTCATGTAGTAAATGAGCCGTTAAATTCAAGGAATAGTTCATTAAATGAAAATTCTGTCATAATTTACTCAACCTTACGTCATTTCAAATCTGCATGGCTTTCTGTCGTCTGTGGAACACAAAAGAAGATATTTTGAAGAATGATTCAACTCTATTTGTTCAAATAATAAGTCAGTGGAGTCAACACTGGACCTCATTGACTTTGAGAATATCTTCTGTGTTTAGTAAATGACCAAATGTTCATCTTTGAGTGAACTATCCCTTTAAGTGTACATGATATTGCTTAATAACATATTACTCAAAAAAAAAAAAGTTTAGTATCATGAATGTTATGTTTTCTCTCTAGGCTCGTTTACCAGTGAAATGGATGTCCCCAGAGAGCCTGTTTGCTTGCGTGTACACTTTTGAGAGCGATGTCTGGTCCTACGGTATCTTATTGTGGGAGATCTTCTCTCTGGGTCTGTATGAGCTGGTATCAGGCTTATTAAATATCACACCTACCCAGAATACAATGCCTGTAAGTGACTCATTATGAAGGTCTTATGAGGTGAAAATCCGCCTGCAGGTAACACGCCATATCCGGGTATTCAAGTTGGATCCACATTCTATAAGATGAT
>NW_015505322.1:574500-586763 GCF_001515645.1 Sinocyclocheilus grahami | reverse complement strand
GGTTCTTCAGATTATAAAAAGGTAAGAAAGAGATGGTTCTTTAAAGAACCTTTGACTGAATGGTTCTTTGTGGAACCAAAAATGGTTCTTCTATGGCATCGCTTGAAGAACCTTTTGAAGCACCTTTATTTTTAAGAGTGTACAGCCACTTTTACCACCAACATCCATTATTTAATGCTTTTCAATCTGTATCACTTCTCTCAGAATGGTGCGATGATAAAGATGATCTCTCTTTGGATACTGAGGATTTACTCAGCTTCTCATATCAAGTGGCTAAAGGCATGGACTTCCTCACATCCAAAAATGTAAGTGTGTATTAGATTTATTCACCTCTCAAGTTTCAGAGTGGGTTGAACAGACCTTGTAACGTTATCCTTTCTGGATTCTCATATAGAATCAGCACAGATTTTTTTGTCTCAGTAGTGAATATGTACTTCATAACATGTTTTTTGACTAATAAATTGCTGTTATCTGTGTTGCCATGTATTTTAAGTGTATCCACAGAGATCTGGCTGCCAGGAACGTACTACTTACTCAGGGTCGAGTAGCAAAGATATGTGATTTCGGTTTGGCACGCGACATCACTAGAGATTCCAGCTACGTCCTGAGGGGAAATGTGAGGAAGTGCTGTAAATCCTCTACCACACTCACACCTACTGCCAGGCTATATATTAATATCAAATATATTTAGCATTTTTAGATCTCATGTAGTAAATGAGCCGTTAAATTCAAGGAATAGTTCATTAAATGAAAATTCTGTCATAATTTACTCAACCTTACGTCATTTCAAATCTGCATGGCTTTCTGTCGTCTGTGGAACACAAGATATTTTGAAGAATGATTCAACTCTATTTGTTCAAATAATAAGTCAGTGGAGTCAACACTGGACCTCATTGACTTTGAGAATATCTTCTGTGTTTAGTAAATGACCAAATGTTCATCTTTGAGTGAACTATCCCTTTAAGTGTACATGATATTGCTTAATAACATATTACTCAAAAAAAAAAAATGTTAAAGCATTTAGTATCATGAATGTTATGTTTTCTCTCTAGGCTCGTTTACCAGTGAAATGGATGTCCCCAGAGAGCCTGTTTGCTTGCGTGTACACTTTTGAGAGCGATGTCTGGTCCTACGGTATCTTATTGTGGGAGATCTTCTCTCTGGGTCTGTATGAGCTGGTATAAGGCCTATTAAACATCTGATATTTAATAGGCGTGATCTTATGAAGGTCTTATGAGGTGAAAATCTGCCTGCAGGAAATCATTATCTCAATATGTTTGACCTAAAAGCCTCATCTTCCATTTAAGTTTTAACTTTAACTGTGGCATTTAAGAGCATCTCCTGCTCTTTGTTTGGCTCTCAATGCAACTCCATTAGCCTTGTCTTCCATTATATTTCAGATTACTCAAGATACAGCATGTCCAGCCATGTAACTGTTAAAGTATTTTTCTAAATGCAGCTGGGCTCCATTTTATGGTATTGATCTACATGGTATTTTGAGTGCATGAACAGCTACCATGGTCAGGCAAGCATTTAGATATAGAACCTAATGTTACCTCATCAGATAAATGACCAGCTCTACTGATGACATCATTGTGTATCTTTTGTCTTTGACCGGGTGAACAACTGCAAGTACATCTTGACCGAACAGTAAATGGTAATGATACTGAACCCAAGGCAAGTCCTTTTTAATGTGTGACTATCTGAAGCACTTAATACCAATAAATGAAGGTTCTTGTTCATGCATCTGTACTGTTTTCAGCATGTGATTACTCTCAAGTGAATGTTATAATGCATTATTGTATCTATGAGATCCCCATCTCAACTTGTACTTACTGGTATAACGGTCATATTTACTACCAGTGGGGGAAAAAAAACGATGTGTTTACATTGTTTTTTTTGGCAATTTTGTTTGAATTTGGAATTTAACATTTGAGCGGTTGAATATGTATATACAAGTAAAAAGTTTGTTGCTGTGCAATGAGAGAATCATATTTGGATTGTACATTGTTTCTTGTAATAACTGACTAGGTTCCATTCTTTAAATGCGGCTAACTTGGCTACATTAGCTGGCATAAAACATAATGTTTTGTTCTCAAAGCATGCTTAAAAGATGATAAACATATCAGACATCTGCTATTAACAAGCTAATTATTCCAGTAGATATCCAAAGTTTATACTAAGTTATTCCAAAATGAATCTAGCCAAGTAAACCATGTTTGAAGGATGGAATGTTGGTCTCAAAAAGAATGTTTTTGAATGTTGACAGACAAATAACTGCTATGAGATTTGACTCTGTAAATATCTGATGTGTCAGCTATTTTTTCAACTTTTAGAGTGTTATGTCAGAAGAAAAAGGCCAGTAGGGAATAATGTGACTGTTTTTATATGGAATAAAAATGAAAATGAAAAATCAAAAGTGTAAAGGATCTATTGTATGAATTGTTTGTGCAATTCCTTAAAAGCTATGCAATGTTTTGATAATAAAATCAATGGCATTTGTTTCAATATCCCGCTTCTAATTTGGACCATCTGAACTAGCTCAACCAATGGCGTAAGTTTTGGATGGGACTCTCTGTTTGTCTGGCCAATGACAGACAACAGGAGCGTTCAGAAACCGGTTTGTAAACGTCATTATTTTGGCAATTCCATTTAGTAATGTAATCAGCAAAATACGTCACCTTATAAATACAATAAAACAAAATCTTGCAACTCTTGAAGCAGACATTTTAGTAGAGAATGTGAATAACATGGTTTGCTTTGTTTCAAGATTGAATATTGTAGAGAGAAAATGATTGGTTTTTGGTAAACTGACAGAGGATAGTTCCTACAAATTAACACTGAAGGTAAAATGATCTGCAAGCAGTTCTTTGCGGTAACAAGGTTTTGTACTGAAGTGCACAGCAATTCAATATGAACAAAATGAACACATTTTATGGTTAAACACCTTAAGACTTGTTTATTTGACTTCTTTGACGATTCATTATTTTATCATTATTCACTCAACTCACTGATTTTCATCAGGCCAAACACTAATCAAATGTCTGGTACAACCAAATAACCATCATATTCTGAAAGTGCACAATCTTTTGGTTGCATACAGCAAAAAAAAATAAAATAAAAAATAATATTTGGATACAGAAGGTTAAAATGTTCAGGGTCCTAATCAGTTCAGTTCTCTCTTCAACCTGTCAGCAGCTTTTTTGGGGAGGAAATTTTAAAGTAAATTGATTGCACACACTATGACAAACATTGGTTCAGTAACAACAACACAATTGAGGGTTTCAGTGCACAGTAAAATCTTATGAAACACACAACACAAGGAAAGAGAATTGGACAGATAAGGGAAAGGTGGGCATCTACTTTATGGGAATCTCAACTTTTGGAATTCCAAAATTCAACAATATCAAAATCTTTTTCAGTTTCCATATACCTTTTAGCTCGAACTCGTCTTTTAACAGTGTTACCGGTCTATACACAGCAATACTGTTTAACAAGGAAGTCTTTTGCCATATGAAAATAAAATTGCTTTGAATACTTCATATATAAAACCATTTCTGAGGTATATAGCCAACAAGCCAATGGGGAAACATCTAGAATGCTTAGATACTGCAACGCAAGAACTGATTGGTCATCGCTGGGGTTAATACACACAGTAACAACCTACACAGCGATACTGGAAGAGTCACAAACTGTTATTGATATAATAGCTTGGACTTTAAATTCTCTCTCTCTCTCACACACACACAAACACACACATAAAAGGAAGACCACTCTTAACTTTAAGACTCTACATCTGCACAATAACCCTGCTTCGGTTTGAATTACAACTTTGGAAATCAAACTAGGAAGAGGATGATATAATCATTCTTTTCCTGAAAATGGGATTTAAAAGATCCACAGTACTCCAGACCATCCTCAGTCACACGTATAGAAATGCAGTGCCCTGGATGTGGCTTCTTGCATAGCTCCCAAAACTATGAGGGAGAACAAAGCATTTATGAATGAGGATTTGAAAGCTTATTCAAGGCGTGTCATTCTCGTCTGAGAAATACACGTACCGTCCATGCACACACACACAAACTAACTTAAAAGACCATTATTAGAAGGAAGGACTATTTTAGTGTGTATGAACACAATAAGTGCTAAAAGTAAGGGGAAAGGTGCACAAAAACTTTTTAGTGGATTACTATGACTAAAAAGCAAATTAACATTCAACAAAAATTGGAAGTAGATAGTTTTTAAACAAAGTAGCTTAAATTTGCTACTTAAAAACTATTAAATTCGATTCTTCTGCATCAAATGTCTGCGATGATTAGAAATAAACTTAAAGTGGCCGTTTTTTTCGTACGTCAGAGACTAGGGGTATAATAATTTCCCAAAAAACTAGTGCCTCAGAAAAACCTCCAGAACAAACTATGACGCACACTAACTATACGTGAAGAGATCATTGTCAGGTAAGGGTTAAACATAGAAAGCATCACTATACACACAATATAAAAACGTTCAAATTAATATAATACTCAATGTAAATCATAAAACTGGAATTACAAATGAAAGTTTACACTTTTCATGCAGCATATAAAATATTCAGTATCTCGCTTTGTTCCTTTATGGTTGTGTTTTTACACGGTATAGTACACGAGACTACAGAAAAACACTGTTTTACAGTGAACTGTTTACAGTGAAAGACTGAGAACAGGGTTTTCTGTTTGGCAAAGACCATGCAAAGGCTAGCAATCCTATGCTCTCTGTTGTTGAAATAAATAATGAGTTTGGCAACCACCTGTTGGTTCGGTGAAAGGCTCCGCACGGTTGCCACAGCGTCCATCTGGTGGTGTTGTGTTCCATGCAGCTGCCATGTTGAGGGAGTTCCTTGTAATAAAAGCTTCTAAGATGCTGCCAGGAAGAGCTGTTTTAGCATAGAGCTTTCAAATTATATACAGCACCAATAAAATCCTAGAAGCGAATATGTGAGATGGCTCCTCCATCTAATTGGCCATTGTGTTCATCCCTGTTACTGAGATTGGGCACTACTGCTGTCCGTCTGAAGAGAGGGGGTTGTTTTCTGCTGTTTTTGAGTCTGTGGTTTCAGTTGCTGCTGCTGCTGCTGTTGTGATGGAGGAAATGTACCTTGCTGCTGAATAGGGAAAGCCTGCAGGATCAGTTGTGTGGACTGGTTGCCATGGAGAAGGTGTGTGCTCTGACAAATACATAGCAGAAAATCAGATACAAGTCAAACACTTTTTATTTAAAAATTAAAACGTGCCTGAAAAAAATTTACTGAAGTTTTACATGGACATTAATTTGTTAGGATCAGTGATTCTCAACCAGGGGCCCCAAGTAAGTCTTGAAATGATTTGTTTGCTTCTTTATAATTTATAATTCTTTTAATCTCATTTAGAGCTATGCCAGCTACCATGGTTATACACATGGCGAGGGGAAAAAAAATAGAATAAAAACAATTCACATACATGTACACACACATATAATTATTATTGGAATAATAATGAATTATTGTCTTATGCTCACCATGTATAACAGTAATATTGTGAAATATTATTAAAATTTAAAATGCCATTTTATATTTTAACATTTTAAAATGTAATTTATTCCTGTGATCAAAGCATCATTACTCCAGTCTTCAGTGTCACATGATCCTTCAGAAATCATTTTAATATACTGATTTGCTGCTCAATTATTATCAATTAATACTGGTGATCATTTATTAATAATAGTTATTTTATTATGAATGTTGAAAAGCTTTTTTTCAGGATTCTTTAATGAATAGAAATCTGAAAATAACAGCATTTATTTTGAAATAGAATGTAACCTTATGTCTTTACTGTCTTTGATCAATTTTACGTCTCTGCAGAATAAAAGTATTGATTTCTTTGATATTGAGATATATATTACATTATAAAATGTTCCGAAACTTAACAATAAAAAAAAGTGTTGTTAACAATCATTTATGACAAAATAAATATATACAACATTAAATTATTTGTTTTTTATATCATTTATATAACATTATATTTTTGAGATTATTTCTTTTTATTACAATAGAAGTTAAAATGGAATTAGATGGAAGGGTCTTTGCATGGGAGAGATACTGTCTTGGACAAAGGGGGGGGGGCATAGAGCCAAAAAGGCTGAGAAGCACTGGTTTAGATGGATTATTAGCTGATAGTACTGAGTTTGACCCAGTATCTTTTTGACCTTCTTGGTCAACTTCCTTAAGGCTTGTCAGCTAGACTATGAAGACTATATAGAATGTTACGTGGTGATGCATACCAATGTGGTGATCACTGAATCACAGTTCTGAATAGACTCAAAATGAAACTATGTGCATGCTTTGTTACCTGTAAAAATGGTTGCTGCTGCATTGCCCCCTGCTGTTGACTCGTATGTAACGTGGCAGCTTGAGCCTGTTGTTCTGCAGGCGCTTTTGACTGAGTCTGCAGTGCTATGGTCTGTGTCTGACCTTGTTGCTGTGGAAACGGGCTGTAAGCTGTCACCACCTGACCCATAAACATTGTTGTGGGTACCATGACAGCACCACATGCCATCGGAGCCGTCACAATCTTAGTGACCAACTGCTGCCCGGCAGGAAACCTGAGAGTGACAGAGCAAGACAATGAAAAAAAATATTTAAGTCATTAATTAATAATAATAATAATAATATTGTAGAAGGTGTCCTGGAAAAGAGAGATGAGGAAAAAGACATGTACCTGTTTATTGCATTGCCCTCATTGATTTTTGGTGCCAGACTGCTGGGTATCTGCACAACATTGGTATTGGCAGGCTGGCTGATCATCATGGTATTATATACAGGCTGAGGAAAAAGAATAAGGAGAGAGAGAGAGAGAGAGAGAGAGAGAGAGAGAGAGAGAGAGAGAGAGAGAGATAAAATGATGTCATTCATTTAGATGATGTCACCATTTGAAGTGGAGAACAAGACATTATGTCATTGTTAATGGGCTTTAAAAAAAACTTCTAGACAATACACAGCTAAAGGTACTGGTTATCTGCAGTCAATTCTGTAATGTTAACAACTGTCAACCAAGATCTGTTTTAAAACTAACTGCAATAGATTTTTTAAACTTTCTATTCATCAAAGAATCCAGAAAAAAATGCATCAGTTTCCACAAAAATATTAAGCAGCACAACTGTTTTTAACATTGATAATAATAAGAAATATTTCTTGAGCAGCAAATCAGCATATTAGAATGATTTCTGAAGGATCATGTGACACTGAAGACTACAGTAAAATTCAGCTTACTGTAAATTCAGCTTAGCCATCACAGGAATGAATTACATATTAGAATATAATCAAATAGAAAACTGTCATTTTACATTGTAATTAGGCTGCACAATAAATCGCATGCAATATTTAACGCGCATCTTGTCAGAAAGCCGGTTCTGTAATCAGCGGTAAATCTCCATCACGTGTGTGCTTTCACATTGAGCAGCATTAACTACACAGAGCGGTTGATGAGCTGATGAGCTGCGCAAAAAATCGCGCGAATATGAACGTGGTTTGGCGCAGCTCGTCAGAGAACAACCGCTCTGTGTAGTTCATGCTGCTCAATGTGAAAGCACACACGTGATGGAGATTTGCGGCTGATTACAGAACCGGTTTTACTGATAAGGTGCGCGTTAAATATCGCATGCGATTTATCGTGCAACCCTAATTGTAATAATATTTCCCAATATTACTGCTTTTAATTAAATAAATGCAACCATGGTGAGCATAAGAGACTTCTTTCAGAAACTTTTACCAACCTCAAACCTTTGAATGGTAGTACACATCCTATACATTTTAAAGAAAGACTTGAATTGACTAAATCTGAAAAACTGAACTGTGACCAAAATTTATATTTCAACATTGTTTAATAAAGAATTAAAATCAAATGGTTATCAGAGCAAATATTTACACCCCTAACTGGAAAAATTACTGAAACTCACCTGTGTAACAGAAGAGCCCTGTAAATTCTGTTGCTGTGGGACAGTTCCACTCTGTGCTGTACTCGTCACATTTTGGCCCTGTATAGTTACGACCCCAGTCTGTGCTCCAACCCCTAAAATGTTAGTCTGTGCTCCTCCAACTTGCGGCAACTGTACGCCAAGTCCACCACCCGACTGCTGCAGTATCATCTAAAAGACACCATTTCAATCACATGCTTTAGTTTGCATGACAACAAAGCTGCCAATACCAATACTCACACAGTTGCATGTGTGTACCTGAGTGCCTTGTCCCTGCACCCTCTGGAGCTGTTCATGAATCTGCCTCAGTTCCTCCTGCTGTTTCTGAATGTTAGCTTCGATCATGCGCGTCCTCTGCTCCAACTGGTCCTTCAGGTGCTGCATTGCGTTCAACTGCGCAGAAAACTACATTCAGAAAGCATAGAAAAGGAAACATTATGGTGTCATGGGGAAAAAAAAATCTAAATTAAATGACTTAAATGGTGGCTTACCTGATCTATTGGACAAAACACTAAAAACAAAACAAAACGATTCTCACCAGGGTGTTAGGTTGAACCTGCTGCTGTGGCGGAGGATGTTGTTGTTGTTGGCTGGTTTGGACCGGAGATCCAGTCTGATTAGTGTTCTGAGAACTCACGGACTATCAAAACAAATAAGACCGGCGTCATTACCCAGCTGCTAAGATAGGAATGTTTTGTAACTAAAGCCAAGTGTTGAAGTTGATGAAGACGCAAGTCTCACCTGGGTGCTGACAGAGGAACGACGTTGGGATGTCATATCAACAGTGGTGGGCCGGGGTGGAGTGCTCACATCCATCTGTAGTTTAGAGGGTGTTGCTGAGGAAATCAAAGAGATATGAAGAGTTTTAAACACAAAGCACAAAAATCAAGAAAACACAATAGTAAAGCACACGTTTGGTTCTGTTTTTCATGCTTACAGGTGCAGGTGTTGTCAGAGACGGCGGTGTGCGAGGACTTGCGGGAGCTCCTTGAGGAGGTGGAGGGTGAGCGACTGTTACTGAAACGCTCCAGAACCTCCTTCAGTCTGGAGGAGTTTAACTGCGCTTCAGAGCCAGAAATCTGACACTGCTGCAGAGAGAGGAAAATTAAGAAGCATCCGTGGTGTAGCTGTTGATCAATGTTTTCTGTTTTGTAATGAATGATGTATAGAGAGCAATTGTGATACATTATTTAAATAATAATTTTATTGTTATATACACACACGCCTATAAAATAATAAAATGATTATATAATTAATATATCACATCTGCTCTCTCTTGACGGATAGATAGATAGGACAAATACAACTATTAAAAAAAAAGGAGTTAGTAAGATTGTTTCAATGTTTTTGGAAGTCTCTTATGCTTACCCAGGCTGCATTTGTTTGATCAAAAATACAGTAATATTGTGAAATATTATAACAATTTAAAATGAGCATTTTCTATTTTAATATATTTTAAAATGTAATTTATTCCTGTGATGCGAAGCTGAATTTTCAGCAGCCAATAAATCCAGTCTTCAGTCACGTGATTCTTTAGAAATCATTCTAACGTGCTGATTTGGTGCTCAAATTTTCTTTGATATGCAAATCTTTCATTTGATACATTGTTTTCAGGATGCTTTGATGAATACAAAGTTAAAAAACAACATTTATTTAAAATGTAAATCTTTAGTGAATGTCTTAAATGGGATTTTTGATTCAATGCATTCTTGCTAAATAAAAGTATTAATTTCTTTAAAAAAAACAAACAAACCTTAATTTATGTTTTTATAAAAGAAATTTAATTTATCACAAATGAGACCCACATGAATCTGTTAATCATTCAGTCATAGTTAACCACCAATACTGACAACCTTACAATGATAAATGGAACCGGTCATTTTCACAGCTGTGCTGTAGAAACGTAATCACAGTCTCCTTTAGATTGACCATTTAACAGCATGTCCATTATACCACATCAGTGAACTATTTCAGAAGTATCTCACCTTGTCTCCGGTCAGCTCAGGGGGAGATTCTTCTATACCCATCTCTCTCCTCTGCTCTGCTCGCACCTCGGCGTAACTAGAGACAAATAGAATTTAAAAAAAAAAGCATAATTGAAGTCACCATTCATCTCTTTCTGTTAGGTGTAGTTGTGCCTCTGTGTACCTCACAACGGTGTGCGTGCACACGATAAACTCTGGTCGCGAGTTCCACTGGTGATAGGTGATGTAGTAGTTAGTCTGGAGCCAAATCCACTGCTGCCCTTTAGTTAAAAAGCGATAATAGCAAGATTTCCCTTTTCCAAACTGCATTACTGCAAGGAGACCGAGAATATGAGAGACATATGAAGAATATGGCGCCAAATGAAAGTTTCAAAACTATGTTTGTTTGTTTTAAACTCACAATGCTCATGGCATTTGGCCAGTAAATGCAAGTCGTCTACGTGATAATAGTCATAGCCTGACGTTCCCAACACCTCAAAGGGCATATAGCCAATGATAGGAGGTGCTCTGTAATACAACAACACACAGACATCTAATTGAATGAAAACTGGACGATGAGTTACAAACACAGAGAAAGTGATATTGTCAGTAAGTATGAAAACCTGTGATCTAATAAGAGGAACTTCCACTCCAGACTATGTCGAGACGTGAATTCTTTGTTGGGCTCCTCCACCATGCACATCTCCTGTACACAATCAATAACAACAAACAGGTCAATATCAGAATGTTTATGTCAGTAATGCTTTGTTATGATGCTTGCCCATGGCTGTCTGCTTTCAGAGAGAGCATTTGTAACGCAGATCTATTTTCTGATTGATTATCAGCTTACTTTGATGAATTGGGGTTTGGCGAGCCTCACAGTCGCAATAAAGCAGACTTTATCGTCGAAAGCTGGCTGCAACGAGTGCTGCAAAATTCCCTCAAGGCCATTTCGGGTTGCAAGAGGCACTGGGAGAGCATTCAAAGTGGAGATTTGTGTTAAAAGAGATTGGCAGTACACACATTGTGCTTTGGGCAGTAACAAATGCAGTTAACATATATTTGAGTACTCAGTCAGTCTAAATCGAGAGGAAAAACAAACACTCACTGTTGATGAGTGACTTAAAGTTGCCAATAAACTTGACATATTCATATACAGGCGGTTTCTTGGGATCCACAGAACCTCTGAGTATATGACAACAAAACTCCAACTGGCTCTTGGCTAAGACAAACAAACAACAACAAAGAACATTACAATAAAAATGTAAGTCATTCTTATACAGTGAAAATATGCTGAGGCAGCACACATTTGCACAGAGTAATCTTTTACCATCTCAGTGGGAAGCAGGACAGGACTATAGAGCGATAAAGCTTTCATTCTTTTACCAATATTCACTCTATATCTTCGTATTCATTGATTTGCTCTAAAATAACTTAAAGGGGTCATATGATGCGATTTCAATTTTTCCTTTCTCTTTGGATTGTTACAAGCTCTTGGTGCATAAAGAAGATCTGTAAAGTTGCAAAGACTAAAGTCTCAAATCCAAAGAGATATTCTTTATAAAAGTTAAGAGTCAACCACACCTACCTAAAACGGCTCGTTCTAACACGCCCCCACATATCTACGTCACTATGTTGAAATATTATTACTTGATAAGTCTTGATATTTACTTTGAAAGCTGAAGCTAGCGATTATGGTAAGGGGCGTTACATTTCCGAAGCGTGCTTTTGGTGTTCAGCCAATCACAATGCAGTGGGTCAGCTGGCCAATCAGAGCAGACTGCGCTTGTCAAAGGAGGGGGCTTTGTTGAAAACGACATGTTTGAGAGAGGCTGGGGCATAGAGGACCTACAATAATGTACAGTATTTGAAAAATAATGTGTTTTTTGAACATTAAAGCATGTCAACATATTCTGTTACACCAAATACACAAAATAATGATCTTTAAAATAGCATCATATGAACCCTTTAAAATTAGATTTTTTTTTTTATTAAATGAACCATAATTTCAACCAAACAACAACTGTTGTCAAAATGTTTAAAAGTATGACAAAGTAAATTCTACTAATACATAAGTAAAAAAATAAAGTAGTAAAGTAAAAATACAAAACACAAGGAAGAATGTTAATTATTTTACAAATCTAATATACACCGATTCGTTTTTTTAATTAACTAAAACTTAAAAATAGTTTTCTTGAATTGAAATAAAGCTTAAATAAAATATACATTTATGAAAAACAAATAAAAATGAGAAATGTTGCCTTTGCAAACAGAAAAATTCATAAAATTACAAAATATATATATATATATATA
>NW_015505322.1:535867-574490 GCF_001515645.1 Sinocyclocheilus grahami | reverse complement strand
ATATATATATATATATATATATATATATATATATATATATATATATATATATATATATATAAAATATGAAAGAGAAAGCCGAAAATATAAATATGTAACACTAACACAAATATAAAAGAGAATACAAAAAAAAATGGTACAAGACAATCAGTCAAACTTCTAATGCTCTTTTTGTTGCTGAAGTGTAGATGAGGAATGTAGCAAAACATGTTTTAATGCTCTCATACATGAAAGTCAAGAAAGGATCACACAACTAGTCAACTTAACAACCAAATAAACAATTATTGGCCATATGAAGAGTGCAATGCAATATTCACAATGTTGCTTAGTTATCGTCATGAATGAGCCCTATTGAGCAGTGAAAAAATACCACAGCAGAACAGATATGTGGTAGGGGGTTGAGGTTGGACACTCACATTTGAGGTAATCAGAGTTGAGGTTTTCAATGTCTGGGTGTGACGACAGCGCTTTATACACTTCTTCATGTTCCCCCAATGGAAGAAAGTTCAAAAGGTTCTGATCCACCAGGTCCGACTGAAACAAACATGATTATATATGAACATATGACAGATATAAAATATAACAATTCCAAGACCAAAAGAAATCTTTAAATAGACTACAAACGATCTGCCAACTAAACAAACATCCTCTCTTACTTACAGGCAGATGCTCAAGTAGGGAGGTTACGCTTTCTGAGATGTAAATGATGTTGCCGTCTGTCAGCATCACAATGAAGAACCCATCCAGTCCCTTAAAAACACACAAACACATTACTAAAACAGCTCCAATCCATGAGCTGAAAATGCAGAAGTGGTGGGTGAAAAATGAAAGAACATTAAATATGAATGAGGATGCACATGTTTTTTATTAGTGGAAACATCTTTCACAACAGGAAGAAACAGAAAGAGAAAAACTAATACAAACACTCATATTGCCCCAAAGCAGAATCTTACCTCTAGCATCAGCTGTGTAAACTCCTCATTGCTAAGAAACGGGGGTTTCCAATCCTGCTTGATCTCACTTGACTCAGACTGTGCAGCAATTTCTGTATTTGAACACAAACAATTCACTGTAAGCAGCTTTCTAGGATCTGCAGGTTTTAGTTGCTTAGAGACTAAACATCCTTTAAAAAGTTTTGGGTCGGTAAAACATTACCTCTAAAAAAGTTTCTTTGCTCATCAAGGCTGCACTTATTTGATGAAAAAGACAGTAAAAACAGTAACATTGTGAAATATTATTACAATTTAAAATAATTGTTTCCGGTTTCAAAAGATTTTAAAATAAACAGTGGCTTACGAAAGTATTCAATACCCCTTAATTTTTTCACATTTTATGTTGCAGCCTTATGTTAAACTGATTTAAATTACTACAAACCACATTCCATACACTGCGATGACAAAGTAAAATAAAATAAAATAAATGATTTGTGATAATGCAAATTTATTACAAATAAAAAAAACTGAAATTATATTTCTTGAGACACTTGAAACTTAGCTCAGGAGCATTCGAGTTTCACTGGATCATCGAATGGAATAGTATAGCAAAATAGTTTCAGCTAATTAAATATTACATACAAATAAACAATAGTAATAATCAAGGAAGAGTACAATGCTTCATAAAGTGTTTTTTTTCCAGATGTGTTTGAAATATTGCATCATGTGGCATAGAAAATACTGCAGTAGTATGCAGCTTTGTTGTCACATGACCTCATTATACTGCATTTTAAGTCTAGTTATAACTATATTTTTTTATTTAACTTGAATATTAAAATGTCTGATAAAAAAAAAACGTGGTGATATAACTGTGTATCTGGAGTGGGAGTTTAAGGATATTGTTTAAGCATTGCATTGTGGGATTCTGTCCAGTATGATGCGATTTATAAAGCACCCTTTTGGCTTTTTTTTTTTTTTGGGGTCAACCAGGTATACAACGCATACCGAAAATGAGCATACGGCTCACAACACACATACTGCAGAAACTGCATGAGTAGCATGATGGTAGAGCTGCATAAATAATCAAGATTACAATTATAGCTGTGATAAATTAATCATGAAAACTGATGATTACAGAATTCCACTTAGATCTAAATCACATGCCAACAATTTTTTTTTATTTATTTTTTTTTTTTTTTTGAGCATTATAAACCAATCACAGACTGTGCCATTGCATCTGTTGTGCACATGGATGCAATGGCAAAATAATAAAGAAGATCTGTAATTATTCCAGTAATCATTTTGCCTCACCTTTGTGCTTGCGCAGGTAGTCTATGCTTTTCTGCAATATTGCTGACTTGTCCATCTTGCGTGTGTTTCCGGGCAACATGGTGCCAAGTTCTTTAATGAGGACATTGAACTGGTCTCGCCTTTTCTTCTCTGACTTATTTCTGGAAACTCTGTGGTTGAAGATAATAAAGACATGAAAACAAAGCATTACACAAGGCTGGAAAATGTTTATTCATGATAAACACATCCACTGTAAACATTAACCTTTAGACCAATAGTGGAAGCATACAAGCATAACCCGGAAAAACTGCTTTTAATCAAGTTAGCGTGATTTATGATGCGTTTATGATGTAGACATTTTCTGTTTTTTTTTTTTTTTTTTATGGTTCATGAGAAAAGTGAACAACATAAGCCATAATAAGAGAAGTTGAAAAATGCGAGAACCCTGTTAAATGTGGTTTTAACATACAAATACTCACAATAATCTTCAAGTAAAACAAACATGTTTATTATAATCTACTATTTGGGACCATTCCATCAACATAGGGCTGCACGATTATGACAAAAATCATAATTGTCGATTATTCCCTTGAAATTGTAATTGCGATTATTAATTACGATTATCACAATTTATATTGAATGATGTTTATACCATTGCTTGATGCAACTGCATGCCGTATTTTTATATGAAAATAAACAAGCTGAAAACACTAACTGAAAAACCTTTAGTGCTTTTCTATAGTATTAAGCCTCAAATGTCAACTATACATCGGATTGGTTTCTTCTTTAAATTATAAAAATATTAATGGTATTATAATGTTATACTAAAACTAAAACAATGGAAAACCCCTTAAGATAACACGTAGAAAGAAAAAAACATATCTTAAGCGTGCAGAATAACATACGTGGACTTTGAACTATTAATTGCCACTTTGAACGATTACGTAATTGTGGCATCCATAATTGTAATCGCGATTAGAAATTCGATTAATTGTGCAGCCCTACATCAACACAACTATTAGATCTGAATGACGTTTATACCCATTTCTATTACGATAATATTTCATAAGTATAAAACAGAATTAGGGCTGCACAATTACAATTACGGACGCCACAATTACGTAATCGTTCAAAGCGGCAATTAATCATTCACATTCTTAAGATGTGTTTTTTATCTTTAGGGTTTTTCCATTGTTTTAATTTTAGGTTTAGTATAACATTATAATACCATGCATATTTTTACTTTTTTTATTATTTATTTAAAGAAATCCAATGTATAGTTCACATTTGAGGCTTAATACTATTGAAAAGCATTAAAAGTTTTTTAGTTTGAGTGTTTTCAGCTTGTTTATTTTCATCTAAAAATATGGCATGCGGTTGCTTCAAACAATGGTATAAACATCATTCAGTGTAAATTGTGATAATCGTAATTAATAATCGCAATTACAAATTCAAGGAATAATCAACAATTATGATTTTTGTCATAATCGTGCAGCCCTAAACAGAACAAAAACAGCAATTTAACTCACCTTTTCGCCTTATCTTTCCCCTCTTCCTCCATCAGCCCATCAAAAACACTACCATCATCCCTAAAATAGGACACACATTTATTCTCTGAGTGATGGAAAACCATTTTTATTTTCTTTCTATTTAATAGAATTCTTTGCTTTTTGCATATCACTACAGAAAGAGAGAGAGAGAAACAGAGAAGCCATATACTTCTAAAAATAGACTAAGGCTGAAGACGAACTTCTCTGTAGTTCCTTTAAAATGTAAATGCAGAACGTGGGACACTGAAAATGCATGTGAATATAAAATTGCAATTACATTTTAATAAGGATGTTGTTGACATATGCATGCATGAAATGCAACATGAATTATATCAAACCACATTTTCTGTTGTGCTACTATATCTGAATTATTTCTGAAGAAGTACACTACTGTTTAAATGTTTGGGGTCAGTAAGATCTTTTTTTTTATTTTTATTAATACCTTAATTCAGCAAGGATGCATTAAATTGATCAATGGCAGTAAATAAATGTATAATGTTACAGAAATTAAAGATTTCTATTTCAACTTAATTGCTGAACTTTCTATTCATCAAAGAATCCTGAAAAAAGTTGCAATTTTCAACAAAAATATTAGCAGCACAAAATGTTTTAAACATTGATCACCAATTCAGCATATTAGGATGATTTCTAAAGGATCACGTGACACTGAAGAATAGAGTAATGATGCTGAAAATTCAGCTTTGTATAACAGAAATAAATTACAGTTTAAAATATATTACAATAGAAATTTTAAACTGTAATGATACTTCACAACGCTACAGTTTTTAATTACATAAACACAGCCTTGTTGAGAATAAGAGTATTCTTTCAAAACCTTAAAAAGATCTTACTGACCCCCATTTTTTGAACGATAGTGTATGTGAAGATTATTTCAGCTCTACCTGGAGCTCATGATAACGCCGTCTCATGAATCAATCTGGGGTTAAAAAACCTGATGCATTGGGAAGACATTGGTGAGGAGGAGCTGCAACTGTGAAAGCCTGCGGACACACAAAACAGAAGATAACTGAATGACAAATTAACAGTGTTGTTTAATATTACTTCTCTGAATCTTTTTGGTCACTGTAGCTACAGTCAGAGGTGAAAGGTAATTGATGGGCACACAGAGCTTGGGGCCACATAACCGCTAACTCAGCATAAATAGTCTACTTTACAAAACATATATATAGGACACATTCAACTTTTAATACATTTTCACTTGCTGGTTCAAAAAGTCACACAGTTCTTCGCATCAAACTAATCATGGTCATTACAGAAATTAAAAGCCTCTACTGAAGTTTCAGGTCCAGTCCATATCCAGACCAGATGGTGGATCAGCACCTAGAGACGACCTCAACAGCCCTGACTGTCAGGAGACCATGTCAACTAGATGCGCCCCAGAGACAGATCCCCTGCGAAGACCTCATCACCTCGACAACCATCGGCACAAGACCACGGGAAGCAGACAAATCCTCTGCACAATCTGACCAGCGTTGCAAAAATAATGATCTTTAAAAAAAGCATCATATGACCCCTTTAAACCCCGTCATGCTGGTTTCATCTGGCCAGAGGAGAACTGGCCCCCAACGGAGTCTGGTTTCTCCATTTCTGTTATCGGTGGAGTTTTGGTTCCTTGTCACTGTCGCCTTTGGCTTACTGGGGACACTTCATTTCTGGCAATATTGTCAGCTTGACTGCACAGACACTATTGGAAGAGGCTGAACTGGATGATGACATCACTGAATCAACAATGAACTGACTTTAGCTGGAAAAAATGACTCTTGCATTACTGACAAACTATTTTCCTATTTGACACTGTAAAGCTACTTTGACACAATCTGTATTGTATAACGCGCTATACAAATAAAGGCGACTTGACATTATGCTCGTCGTTCCTGTTTAACCCATGTAAACTGCGACCACAACAGCTGTTATAATAAACATAGCAGTCTATCATTTACACGAGCCTGTCAACCCTCTTAGAGACGCTGACGTTGTGAGAAAACATCCTAATTAAACCAAACATGTGTCGTAATGAAGACTGAAATGTCACGTCAGTGCATAAACTGCTAAACTTAAAGAGAAAGTACTACTTTTCAATACTTACACTGTTACCTCACAGCAGCAGCATGTGTATCGCGGAACTACCGCCTTTATCAAAATAAACATATTTGGTACCTACCAAAAAAAACCACTCTCACACTTCCACACAGGAGCCTGAACAGATCTGAGCTCCTTCGGTTCCGAGATCCGTGCAGTCATTCATTGGGTTGAATAAGCGGTGCAATACCGAGCAAAGCAATGCTGAATTTCAAGCACGCACTTCCTCGAGCGCTCTCGCGAATGTGGGTCAGCGGGCCTAGTGTGGCACGCGAGGCGAACGGAAGCTGCTCTGATCGCCGCAAAGTCCAAACGCGTTCAGTTCATGCTCGTAACGCCATGTACATAAGCAGTTAGGACTTCTTTTAGACTTTTACCTTAAATCGGCGGCCGTGCGAGTGCGATTTCGGTTTCGAACAGGATGAAAAACATGTAGGCCAAGCCTACTTCACGCGAGCAGTCCAAGTCATGCGCAGTAGCCTGCGCCATAAGCGCACACACACGGGCCACATCAGTGCACTTAGAAAAATAGTGTGCAAAAGCTAAATAGTATTGCAAGTGGTCTGTGTTGTATGCTTAATTAAGCACTTTTTGCATTATTTTTACGACATTTTATTCCAGTGGTACCTTAAATTGTAATGTTTGATGAGACTAATCACTGTTTCCCCCCCCAAAATTAATATTTTATAAACTTAACTTTAAAAGGAGCCGACAAACTAGTACCCAGCTCATATTACTGGTAAACTAGGTTGTTTGCACATATTCACCATTGAAATACTGGTCTTAAACTGGTTTTATTTAAGATGTAAGTTAGACACAGTATTCCAGAAATGGGGCCTGATTTTATTTTGGCCATAAACATATCTTATTATCCATGCCATACTCCTTGGCCCATACGCTACTCTTCCATCCAAAACTACATCCTCCATCATACGAATATTCCCAGCACTCCTCCAGTACTTTACGAGTGAGATGAGTCCTTACTGATGGATGAAGATTCACCCAATACGTCATTGTCAATTTTATCCTTCTAAGTTCAAGAGGCATCTCACCCATTTCTACCCCAATTGCATCTACAGGTGATGTTTTAATTGCTCCACAACATATTCTTAATGCTCTGGATTGAATGATTTGCTCATATTCACCACTGAAATACTGCACTCTAAAAAATGCTGGGTTAAATACAAGCCAGTGCTGGGTAAAATAGGGACAAACCCAGCAATAGGGTTGTTTTGACCCAGCGGTTGGGTTACTACCCAGAAGGTTGGGTTAAACATTTAACCCAACCGCTGGGTCAAAACAACCCTATTGCTGGGTTTGTCCCTATTTTACCCAGCACTGGGTTGAATTTAACCCAGCATTTTTTAGAGTGTGGTCTTATACTGGTTTTATTTAAGATGTAAGTTAGACACAATATTCCAGAAATGGGGTCTGATTTAATTTTGGCCATAAACATATCTTCTATGAAAACAAATTTGTTCACCGTTTAAAATTTTTTTTTTTTTTTAACATTTAATTTAAACGCGCGATTAAAATGTGTACAGGTTAGAACTAAACATGTCGGTTTTTATTTGACAGTTTACGATATGAGCTTTGTATTTTAATACAGCATACAGATTGGCGTTATTGTTTCAATTTCACATTAAATAAAAATAAGTGACACAAATAAAATACACATCTGTTTTATTTCTAAATATTGATCTTTACAGAGGGCAAAGCAGGTCCCAAGTCCCTTTAGGGTCAATGAGACTTTTATTTTGGAATAAAATGTCGTCTTTTGTTGACGTCAGTAGACGCGACTGTGTGCGATTTTCAACCTTCTAATGTCACGTGTAAGGCTTTCTAAGAATTATCTTCGGAATCACGGTTGATTTGATCTGTTTTTATAAATTCAGAGACGATGTTGATACCATTCAGAAGGGCGTTACTTACGGCAATCCGACAACACAACTGTAGATTTGTTTCGGACTCTCATGCCACTTCCAGTACAAGAAAAGTAAGTTGCATGACTCGTATCATCAGCTAAATGTCTCTCTGTACACACATGTCATTCGTTTTGTTTTTATTGTTACGTCTGAATGGGTTTATTCAGGGTTTAGTTCTTGGCGTGTATGAGAAACAGCCAGACAATGAAGGGATACGTTTAACGGAGGCTGCGGCGGCATTTGACAGCTCGATCTCAGGAAAACTGTCAGGAATGCTGACGATGTAAGTCACCGATTTGACTTTTGCATCCTTACTGTTCTTCTCGTTTTTTCATCTATTCTTTTCTCTGTTCTGTAGATCTGGACCTCCCCTGAAAAAAGGCAAAAGCAGGATCTTCTATGGCTTACATCAGGTGTGAACCCACATCTGTATGATCTTGGATGTCCTTTAGATGCTTGATGACAAGATTAATATATTAAAGGGGTCATATGATGCGATTTCAAGTTTTCCTTTCTCTTTGGAGTGTTACAAGCTGATTGTGCATAGATAAGATCCCTGAAGTTGCAAAGACTAAAGTCTCAAAACCAAAGAGATATTCTTTATCAAAGTTAAGACTCTGCCACTCCCCCCTAAAACGTCTCGTTCGAACACGCCCCCACATGTCTACCTCACTATGTGGAAATATTTGCATAATGCGCCCAAATGTTCACGCAAAGAAAGAAGGCGTGGTTTCAGTAACCGCAGTTAGT
The DNA here is from genome assembly GCF_001515645.1 of Sinocyclocheilus grahami. NCBI lineage: Eukaryota > Metazoa > Chordata > Actinopteri > Cypriniformes > Cyprinidae > Sinocyclocheilus > Sinocyclocheilus grahami. Next base: position 565,943 of record NW_015505322.1, on the reverse strand, counting down.
GTTGAAGCAGCATGTCAGGGAGACGCTGTGTGTTTCTAGGCGAAAGCAAAAGCACTTTATTTGGTCTTCCGGAAGTAGATGCATTTAGGAATCTTTAAGATTACTTACAACAGAACAGCAATGCATTTTATGGACGACCGTTTCGTGAACCTAGGAGAGGAGGTCATTCTGACTTTGCTATGACAATCTGGCGCTTCTGGCGTTACGAGCCGACAATCAGCTGGCCAATCAGAGCAGACTGCGCTTGTCGGAAGGAGGGACTTTGTTGAAAACGAAGCGTTTGAGAGAGGCGGGGCATAGAGGACAATCCGTGTATCAATCGATCATTCGTTTTTTGATTTAATATTGAAAGTAGAAAAATTAGAAAACTGATCCTTTTTCGTTTTTTTGTTTTTTTTTCCAAAAAACGAAAAACGAGAATTCAGCTTAAATTTTAGTTTTTCGTTCATGGGTGGAAAAATTAATAAACAGTTTGAATATTTGATTTCTACATATGGGCGGGAATTAAACGCTGATTGGTCAGCCGAAGATCAAACTGTGCCATCATCAGTTCTTCTGCAGTATCACGCAGCAGATTAATAGTCCTCTGCTGCTGCTGCTGTTGTACGGATTAATAACCCATTTTATCAATTTCATATTTTTCTCATCAAACAGACTAATGAATAGCTCGTCTAATGACAGCGTATTAAGTTCCCACGATGGGGGAAAATCCAAGTGAACATCAATCAGTACTCAATATTAATTTAAACTGCTTTAAATATGACTGCTGCTTATTTCCTGTGCACTTCAATACTGGTCTGCACTTGACTGTAGTCGCGTCTGTCTGCTTATTGAGTTTATTTAACCCATCACAATTTCGCAACATTGCAATGTCCTGCTCGGGGCTTGCCAATTTATGGCAGAGAATGGTGACTTTAGTTGTTTGTTTTTTTTTAAGCGGATACATATCTGTCATAAAATAATCCTATGCATCTCGTGCCGTATATTCCAAGCATTCTGAACGTATACTGAGGGTTTGGTGAGAAAAAAACGAAATGGCAAGTTATTATATTTTATGAAAATCTTGCGTGGCAGCTCACGCTGCACACAAGTGCATATCCTTTTGAGATATCAATTATATCTATAAAACACAAGACTACATTATATAACTCTAACAGTAGGCTATTTAATATCTGTTGTTCTCCTGTTGTCAGTCAGAATGACAGTTCTTGCGTGAACATAGGTCAACCCAAGCCAATTTATTATTCTTTCCTTTCTTTCTTAGTGTTTAAAATATTTATTTTGAAACAAATTAATTAATTTCTTAATTAAACAAACAGACTTACTGGGTGAGCAGGGTAGGCTAAGACAGCTGTCATATCATACCCTGCCATGCCCAGCTGATGCAAAGAATAGAATTTATATCTACACAGAAGAAAGCCCTGTCTAGACTCTGCCCCGGTACGAGTTGTGTCGAGCTATTCATTAGCCTGTTTGTTTGATGAAAAAAGATTAAATGTAGTTGCAATAAATGTGTTAAGAATCCATACAACTGCAGCAGCGGAGGACTATTATTCTGCTGCGTGATACTGCGGAAGAACTGATGAAGGCGCGGTTTGATCTTCGGTTGACCAATGAGCAGAAAGGGGCGTTTAATTTCCGCCCACATGTAGAAATGGAATATTCAAGTTATTAATTTTTCCACCCATGAACGAAAAATGAAAATTTTGAAAATGTTTCTCATTTTTCTACTTTCAATATTAAATTAAAAAACGAATGATCGAATGATACACGGATTGAGGACCTACAATAATATACAGTATTTGAAAAATAATGTGTTTTTTTGAACATTAAAGCATGTCAGCATATTCTGTTACACCAAATACACCAAATAATGATCTTTAAAAAAGCATCATATGACCCCTTTAATATATCAGTCGATCCTTACCAAAGTTTCTTTTTCTTTTAAAGGACTTCCCTAGTGTAGTTGTTGTTGGTCTTGGTAAGAGCGGCACAGGTGTGTGTGGAAAAGAGAACTGGGACAACTGTAAGGAAAGCATCCGTGCAGCTGTGTCAGGTAAATGTCATTGTTGTGTTCGGCTAAATCTCACAAGGCTCTGCCAAGAACATGATGTCAGGGTAAGATTTCACCCCCAGATCAAAAGAAATTAGATTTTGCTTAAAGAAAATGAAGAATTAATGTGTTTTGAATGTTATTTATTCTGCTCTCTATTACTGTAATGCATAATTGAATTGCAATCTTGTGGAAAGCTATTAATAGCTGCAAAGGGGGACCGACTCTATTAATGTCTGTGTATTTAGAATGCAGTGTCATTAAAATCCCTGTTGGTGTAATGGTCTCAATGTTTTATGAAACATTATATCGTTGATACATTTTTTAGCTATATCGCATATATATATTAGGTCTGTCAGTCGATTAAAATTTGTAATCTAATTAATTACATGATGTGTTGATTAATTAGTCTAATTAATCGCAAAATAAATTTGACTATGAAAATACCCACAAAAGATTATTTAAAGCTATTTTAGTTAAATGAGAAAATATCAAGTAGACATTACAAATTGTTGCTTTAGAAAGTAATATTTTATTTGATTCAACATAAAATGTATTACACGTAAACATTTAGGCCACAACAGCCTAACATAAACTATGGAACATAAAAGAAGATAATTTGAGAAACATCTCAGTATTTTTTGTCTTTAAGTTATTACTAAAACGGCTTTGTTACCAACAGTCTTCAAAATACATTCTATTATGTTCCACAAAAGAAAGGTTTGAAACGAGGGTGAGTGAATGATGACAGAATAAACATTTTTTGGGTGAACTATCCCTTTAATATTATTATTATTATTATTATGAAATGATACTCTAAACAAGAAACAAAACCCCATGTCGTTCCAAACCCGTAAAAGCTTCGTTCTTCTTCGGAACACAATTTAAGATATTTTGGATGAAAACCGGGAGGCTTGTGACGGTGCGTTTGACTGCCAAGTAAATTACACTGTCAAGGTCCAGAAAAGTATGAAAGACATCGTCAGAATAGTCCATCTGCCATCAGTGGTTCAACCGTAACGTTATGAAGCGACGAGAATACTTCTTGTAAGCGAAGAAAACAAAAATAACGACTTGATTCAACAATTCGTCTCCTCTGTGTCTCTCCACATCACCGTAGCGCCATTTTGGAGAATAACCACTGAACGCAAGCAGTATACGCTATTCTGTGTTAGCCGCGCTGCACGGATGCGCTGTTTTCGTTCAAATCAAAGCGTAAATACACGTAGAAAACGTATCCTTGTGTCGCGGCTGACACAGAAGAATCACGTTATTTTTTTCATAACTAATTAAGTTAACGCGTTAAACTGACAGCCCTAATATATATATATACACAGTATATAGACAATTCCAATACCATGATGCAATTTGCCCGTGAATATTTCCTGCTTATCGTAAAACTATTTCAACATGGCTGTCATAAGTTTTTATCAAAATGTGGACCTTTTTGGATTCTCAGAACTTATGCAAGTTATTAACATAAAACCAGAAATACATTAAGACCATTACGTTAAAATGCTATTGTTTACATTCCTCAAAATGGTCTATATGTACATTTTTAACCAGATCACAAATGTTATATATATATAACATTTCCAGAAACTTTCCAAAAATCCCTGGAATATTCCAAAATATCCTGAAAAGTTTCAGAAATGTTCCACCTTTTTGCAACCCTAGTTCTAAGAAGAATTGGAATTGCAACAAAAACTTGAACGTTAAATATATAGACACAATGTGCTTAACTGTCATGAAAAAGATATATACATAAATGGTCCTAAAATAGGCTTTGTTTTCTCTCAAAAATGTCTTATTGTTCATAGTTCATTCAAGTAGTTTGTGTTTTTCATAATACATGTGTTGGAAATTGAGAACATGTTTTTTAAATGCACTATTTCAAATCGCCCTAACAAGTTTGCCTGTGTTTGTACAGTGGGATGCAGGCAGCTTCAGGATCTGGAGGTAGCTCATGTGGAGGTGGACCCTTGTGGAGATGGGCAGTCAGCAGCAGAGGGCGCTGTGCTCGGACTTTTTGAGTATGATGAGTTCAAAACAAAGAAGAAGGTCCGTGTCACGACCCAACCATATGGGAGGTATATAAAACACAAATGTTTAGATATTCATGAATTGCTAGGAAGTTTATTGCATGAGTTGTAATAAAGTCACACACATGCTGCACCTCACGCTCATCCTAAGAATTCTAGCTCTTAATTTTCTTCTTTCCTGTTTCTTTGCAGTGTGGATTCAGCAGCATGGCAGAAAGGTGTCCTGTATGGGGACGGGCAGAATCTGGCCAGACGACTAATGGAAGCTCCAGCCAATCACATCACTCCCACAGCGTTCGCAAACACTATAGAGCAGAAACTCTCACCCTTTGCTCATAAAGTGGCTGTCCACAAGAGGTAGTCTCAGAGTTCATTAAAACGAATCACTCTATTCATTAATGATTACTCAACACATCACTTTTCTGCATTTGTTTACCTCTTGTTCTTTAAGGCGTCAGTCTTGGATTGAGAGTGAGCAAATGGGGGCTTTTCTCAGTGTGTCTAAAGGCTCAGAGGAGCCCCCTGTCTTTCTCGAGCTGCATTACAAAGGCAGTTTAGACTCTGCACAGCCCCCTCTTGTGCTGGTGGGAAAAGGAATCACCTTTGACAGGTAACTGCATCTGTACAGAACCTAAAAGCATCAGTAGTTGGGAATTTGAAGCTCAAATAATTTGTGTGTCTGTCTCATTCCAGTGGTGGGATCTCTCTGAAGCCATCTTCAGGCATGGATGCCATGAGAGCAGATATGGGCGGAGCAGCCACTGTGTGTTCCGCTCTCGTGACGGCAGCCGCTCTCAAACTCCCAATCAATATCATTGGTCCGTCCATTGCACTAGACACTGTTCACTGCAACCGTTCGCACACAAACTAATCTCGTGTTCCTTATTTCAGGTTTGGCACCACTCTGTGAAAACATGCCAAGTGGAAAAGCAAACAAACCGGGTGACGTTGTCCGTGCCAAAAATGGCAAAACCATTCAGGTATTCTGCACTCGCACATACAATACCGATATGCATTACTGTTTAACATTGCCTATGTTATCTGGTATGGCAAAGCTGAATTTTGGAGTAAAATTTGAATAGATTTTTCAGTAATCATTCTAATATGCTGATTTGGTGCTCAAGAATTTTTTTTTATTATTAGCAATGTTGAAAAAAAGTGTAATGTTTGCGGAAATTGTGATAAATTTTTTATACGATTAATTGAAAGTTCAAAAGAACAGTGTTTATTTAATATCAAAATTCTTTACTTTTATCGTTCTAGTGTCCTTGGTGAATAAGTAGTTAGTTTCTTTTTTTCTTTGGTAGGTTGACAACACTGATGCGGAGGGCAGATTGATTTTGGCTGATGCTCTGTGTTATGCTCATAGTTTCAAGCCCAGAGCAATAATCAATGCGGCTACGCTTACAGGTACCAACACACAAGCTGCATTGATGCTTTCAAGTAAACATAGACTCATATTAATGGTTTCTCTCTGTCTTGGTTCCTCTGGCAGGTGCCATGGATGTGGCCTTAGGTTCTGCTGCTGCAGGAGTGTTTACAAATTCTGATTGGCTATGGGAGCGGCTGCAAAAGGTAATTAGCAGCGTCACAAAATGACTTGAATACTATTCTTCATTGACATCGTCCTTTCATATTGAAAGGCTTTGTGTGAGCTGATGTCATCATATGTGATTTGTGTATCCTCCTAGGCAAGCATTGTTACTGGTGACAGGGTGTGGAGGATGCCACTGTTTCAGCACTACACCAAACAAATAACAGAGAGCGCACTGGCAGATCTGAACAACGTTGGAAAATGCAGCCGGTACGTATGCACACTCAAACATGCTGTTTTACACATTGTAGTATTCTTTTTCACATGTTCCCTTCCTTTAGTTCAACTGGACTAGTTATTAGTTATGTGAAGTAAAGGATATTGGGATATAAAAAAAAACAATGCAGTCCAAGTGTCAACTTCACTATGTACAGTATGTTATGTGAAAAGACAATGTTAACATGTCCAAATTTTATTCTTACAACACACTCATACTTTGTAGTGCATATATAATGTTTATATAAATTTGTATCAAATGCAGTACATACTCGAACCAAATGTGATTTTCAATATGTCCTGCCCCAACTTCTTGTTTCAATAGAAAAATTCTCTATACCGGAAAGAGAAATGTGTTTGCAAAACATTTTATAAGGGTCTTCATTCCTCGTTTGCCCATTGAGTTATCTACATAATTATGTATGTTATTAAGAATGTTTATTCTACAAGGATGCATTGGTTAAAAAAAAAAGGTAAAGAGGTTTAAAAGTATAGTTCACCCCAAAATAAAAAAAGGTCTCTCATCATTTACTCACTTTTGTTGTGCCAAACCTGTATGAATTTATTTCAGCTGTTTAACACAAAAGAAGATATTTTCAAGAATGCTAGCAACCAAACACATGACGGTAGCCATTGACTCCCATAGTATGGGAAAAAATACTATGGAAGTCAATGGCTACCGTCAACAGTTTGGCTACCATCATTCTTCAAAATATCTTATTTTGTACTCAACAGAAGAAAGAAATGACTAAAAGAAAGAAATTACAGGTTTGGAACAAGTGGGGTGAGAAAATTATGACAATGTTCATTTTTGGGTGAATTATCCTTTTAAAATTATATTTCAAATAATTGTAGTTCTTTTGAATTTTCTGTTCAGCGAAGAATCCTGAAAACAGTAATGTATCACAAAATATTAAGCATTTTCACAACCATTTTCAAATTACTCAAGCACTATATTAGCATGTTAGACTGATTTCTGAAGCATAATGTGAAATAATAATGTATTCACAGAAAAAGCATAATGTTCACAGAAAATGAAGACTGGATTAATGGCTGCTATAAATTCAGCTTAGATCACAGGAATAAATTACATTTTTAAATACATTAAAACAATACAATTCTAATATTATTTTAAAAAATGTCTAATATTAAATTGAACATTTTTGATCAAATAAATGCAGCCTTGGTGAGCATTAGAGACTTCTTTCAAAGCCACAGAAGAAAGAAATGACTAAAAGAAAGAAATTACAGGTTTGGAACAAGTGGGGTGAGAAAATTATGACAATGTTCATTTTTGGGTGAATTATCCTTTTAAAATTATATTTCAAATAATTGTAGTTCTTTTGAATTTTCTGTTCAGCGAAGAATCCTGAAAACAGTAATGTATCACAAAATATTAAGCATTTTCACAACCATTTTCAAATGTGATCATAATATAAAAATGTTACTCAAGCACTATATTAGCATGTTAGACTGATTTCTGAAGCATAATGTGAAATAATAATGTATTCACAGAAAAAGCATAATGTTCACAGAAAATGAAGACTGGATTAATGGCTGCTATAAATTCAGCTTAGATCACAGGAATAAATTACATTTTTAAATACATTAAAACAATACAATTCTAATATTATTTAAAAAAATGTCTAATATTAAATTGAACATTTTTAATCAAATAAATGCAGCCTTGGTGAGCATTAGAGACTTCTTTCAAAGAGACTTCTTTCAAAAACCTTTAAAACTCTTACCGACCCCAAACTTTGGAAGAGCAGTGTGTTTGTTCTGTAATCTGTAGTAATTACTGTGCTTGTTTTTGGTTGCCGTGATGTTGAACCGGTCTGTGACCTCACAGTTCAGGCGGCGCCTGCACTGCTGCAGCCTTCCTGAGAGAGTTTGTGACGGCTGATCATTGGGCTCATCTCGACATTGCTGGGGTCATGACCAATAAGGATGAAATCCCATACCTGAGAAAAGGAATGTCTGGAAGACCTACACGTACGTTGGTGGAGTTCATTGCTGGTTTGGCCTCTGAACCCTAATGTGACCATTGTGACCTTTGACCTGGTTGCCTCAGAGGTATATCCATGATGTTCAGCGTTCAGAACGATAGTTTGTGGTTATTAATACGTTTGCTGCTGAAATGAGCAGACAAGTGATCAACACAGTGAAAGGATTGAAAAAGTCATTGCTGAAGTGTTTAAGGCACAAGAAGAAACTTTTAGTGCCAAGAACAGAAAACAATATCTAATGGAAACTGCTAACAAGCACTGCTAGAACCTGCCACACTTGCTAAAATCTAGTTACTTTAAATAGCAAGGAATGAAACTGTAGAATATAAAAGATCAATTTGCTGGACTGCTCTTTTAAAATGGTATTGTATAAAGAAGTGGCGCAAGGTTCTGGGATCTTTTCAAATTCTGCATGTTTGTGTAATAAGATTACATGGTAGCGGTATTATACCATGCATAAATGCACAAAATACAAGGTCAATAAAGTAATCTGGCAATGAAGATTGTGATAAATGTCACGGTGAAAGACTGTTGTGTTGGCATTGAGTCTGGATGTGCTGCCCAAATTATTTTTGCCTTGAAAACATACGTTGATTTTTGTAAACGAAGGGAAAATATATTTTTCATTAATTCGATCTTTCATTAAACACTTCATTTATGCTTAAAAAATGTGGCGCCTTGTTTTGCCATATTAATGTTGAAATGAACTTAAAAGTATAATTATTTCAGGATTTGCTCACCCTCATGTTGTTCCAAACTTGTATGACTGACATCTGCGGAACAAGATTTCGAAGAATGTTGGTAACTGAACAGTTTTGGTTACCATTGACTTCCATTATATGGATTAACATTTTTTTTTTTAAATATGTTTTTAGAAGAGTCAAAAAAAAAGTCAAACCGGTTTAGAATGACATGAGGGCCGGTAAATGACGACAGAGTTTAAATTTTGGGGCAAACTATCCTTTTAAATGCTGCTCACTATTATATTCCCAACCATGTTTAAAGATTGACAGTATTTGTCCTATGAAGAGGTAATGTTTGAGAAAACAAAACATCTGTACAAAGACTATTCATGTGATTTGGGTCATTATGGAGAAACTTTTGAACTCAATAAATGGAAAAGTCAAAAAAAAAGTGAGTCACTGTGTACACCACTAGATGGCTTTGTGAAAGTGAATGGAGGAAGAAGAGAAGGCTTGTGTTATCTCAGAATGTTCAGTGTTGTGTCAGCTGGGCCTGTGCACTCATTTACACACAAAACAGGACACTTTACTGGAATGAAACCCTCTCACACCATGCCTCTGTGTGTGTTTCTAACTTTTGGAACATTCTAACTATCCACTGGGGACTCAGTTGCTAAAAGATGCCTTCAGAAATGTGCAAAATCTCGCAAAAACGTATTTTATGGCATCCTCAAAGATAAAAGTAAATGTGTCACAAATGTGAACTTATTGTTATTAATAGGAAAACGATTTTCTTTTAGAATTTTGGTTAGGATTTGTCTGTAGTAATTCTTATTTTCAACTAGGTTTATGTGGGTTTTGAAGACGTTAGAACAGACATTGTGCTGTAAGCTGATGTGGAATTTGTGCAATAAACTTAATCTGAAAAGCGGGTCGAGATGGAGAGGAGAACGATTGTTCTAACAGCGCAGAGGTTTAAGCATGCGCGCCCTGCTTTCATCCCACATTCCCCCTACACACGCACAACCCAAATATCCCCTTTAGGAACATACACCATCCTTACCTACATTTTCTAATTAACAGCACAGCACTGTCTCCATTCTACATGATAGAATTTTGATTGTCAAGTAACTTTACTTTTTAGATGGTATAGTTAATTACGTTGTCTTTTTTTACCACAAGTTTACTTGTAAATGTTACTTTAGACAGGAATTAAACATGGTGTTTGTGTTGCATAGTCACACGCAATGGTTGCTTTAGATTTACTTGGAACTATTTTCGTAAAATAATGTATTCTGCAATACTGTGTTTAAAAAGTAAATTTACTTTTTAGATACAGCATTGCCGATTGTTAAAATAGAGCTAGTATATTCAGCAAAAAACGGTATTGCTGATTACATCTATTTTACTACAAGTTTATTTAAGTGTTCTTTTTTAGACGCAGTATTGCTGACTGTTACAAGTTTACTTGTAAGTTTACTTTTTAGACAGTACTGCGGATTACGTTAAAAGAGGCAGAATATTCAGCAAAACTGTCTAAAATGTAAGTTTACTTTTTAAACAGTATTGGTGATTACATCTATTTTACTACAAGTTTACTTGTAAGTTTACTTTTTAGACAGTACTGCGGATTACGTTAAAAGAGGCAGAATATTCAGCAAAACTGTCTAAAATGTAAGTTTACTTTTTAAACAGTATTGGTGATTACATCTATTTTACTACAAGTTTACTTGTAAGTTTGCTTTTTATACACAGTATTGCAGGTGATGTTACATCTGTTTTGCTACAAGTTTACTCGTTAGTATACTTTTTAGACGCAGTATTGCAGGTTTCTACAAGTTTACATGTTAGTTTACTTTTTAGACGCAGTATTGCAGACTGTTACATCTATTTTACTGCAAGTTAACTTGTAAGTTTACTTTTTAAACAGTATTGGTGATTACATCTATTTTACTACAAGTTTACTTGTAAGTTTGCTTTTTATACACAGTATTGCAGGTGATGTTACATCTGTTTTGCTACAAGTTTACTCGTTAGTATACTTTTTAGACGCAGTATTGCAGGTTTCTACAAGTTTACATGTTAGTTTACTTTTTAGACGCAGTATTGCAGACTGTTACATCTATTTTACTGCAAGTTAACTTGTAAGTTTACTTTTTAAACAGTATTGGTGATTACATCTATTTTACTACAAGTTTACTTGTAAGTTTGCTTTTTAGATGCAGTATTGAAGGTGACGTTACAAATGTTTTGCTACAAGTTTACTTGTTAGTTTACTTTTTAGACGCAGCATTGCAGGTGACGTTACATCTGTTTAGCTACAAGTTTACTTGTTAGTTTACTTTTTAGATGCAGTATTGCAGGTGACGTTACATCTGTTTAGCTACAAGTTTACTTGTTAGTTTACTTTTTAGACGCAGTATTGCAGACTATTACATCTATTTTACTGCAAGTTTACTTGTAAGTTTACATTTTAGACGCAGTATTGCTGATTATGTTAAAATAGAGGCAGTAAATTCAGCAAAACTTTCTAAAATGTAAGTTTACTTTTTAAACACAGTATTGGTAATTACATCTATTTTACTACAAGTTTACTTGTAAGTTTGCTTTTTAGACGCAGTATTGCAGGTGACGTTACATCTGTTTTACTAAGTTTACTGGTAAGTTTATTTTTTAGACGAAGTATTGCTGTTTATTTGTAAATTTACTTTTTAGACACACTATTGCAGATTACATCTATTTTACTTCATTTACTTGTTGTGGGTTTACTTTTTTAAGATGGATTTGACAGTATTGCTGACTGTTCATGCATTTCGTTCAAAACTCTGATTTATTCAGTAATTAAACAACTTGTTTGTTGCTTAGTGACTTGCAACCGTTGTTTTAGCTTCTTTTGGAACTATTTTCATTGTCAGAGTAAAGTAGACAAGGCAGAGTGATCCAAACAGTGAAAGTCCCAGTAGTTTTGTTGGACCACTGCTTGGCCAATCAAATTCAAGAACCAGAACTAAGTGTTGTATATTTTGTGCGATATAAATATGTGAACTGAGTGGAGTTGATTTATAGTCTGGTGGACAAAATCAGACTTCATTTAGTCATAAAGGTGTGAATCTTAGGTTGTATATGGGGATATCTTATCGTGAAGTCATCATAGTTTCTTGGTTAGGAATTGAGATTATGTGATACGCCCATTTTGGGTGAGTCAGTGTATGGGATTTGAGAGTACAGAGTTATATGCATGAGATCTGTGTAAGGCTGAGACAAAGAGGGAACAGCTTTGATAACAGTTTTGTTCAAAAGTGCAGCCAGAGGACAAGGTCACCCTCATATAGTCAAAATATACTCTTTGCCACTTTGTTCATCTTTTGTTAAAGTGTGAAAGTTTGTGGTAAACGTAGAGCTGATATCCACATCACAAATCTTTGTTAAAGTGTGTTTTAATAAAAATGTAAAAATGTGCATTTGGGAACTGTACAATGATGAGGTCTGAAAAATAACTTACATTTAAACATTTTTAACAGACACTTTGTCCAATATTTCTAAATATCTAAATATTTTCTAGACAGCAATGATATTAAATGGGAAGAAATTTGAGAAAATTTTAGGACTTTCTCTTACCATTCAAAAGTTTTATTTAAAAGAAATGAATAATCTTATATATCAAAGATGCATTAGGTTGATCAAAAGTGACAGGAAAGACATTTATAATGTTACAATATTTTTATTTATTTATTTTTTATTCACAAATCTTTGGCAACATGTTAAACTGTTGTAATAATGTGCATTTGGGAACTGTATGAAAATGTATGAAACAATAAACATTACAATAATGTTACTTTTGATTTATTATTTTTTTATTAAAAATATATGCCGTTCTCTTAAACTTTTTTTTTTTTCATCAAATAATCTTGGAAAAAAGTATCATTGTTTCCACACACACAAAAAAAAAAGCCTTTTTCAACTGTGATAAGAAACTAATATTTCTTGAGCACCAATCAGCATATTGGAGTTCTTTGGCATCACAGCAATAAATTACAATATTTAAATAGACATAAACATTTACTTTAAAATGTAATAGTATTTTATAAAATTACTTGTCAGCCTTGATGAACCAGAAACTTCTTTCAAAAAGTTAAAAACACTTACCAACCCAAAACTTTTGAAGGGTATGTAAAAATGAAACTTAAATGAAAACTCCATTAAGGTTGAGCTACTGAAGCGCAACCTCAGAGCAATAAATATTTCTTCTGGGTGTGTGTATGTGTTTTGGGTTGAGGGGGTGGTTTATGTATGTTTTGGGCCTGCAAATGACCTATTATGTGTATGTTTTTGGGCCGCATGTTAATGAGTGTGTTATATTTTTTTTTTTTTTCTCTCTATATATATATATATATATATATATATATATATATATATATATATATATAGCAATATCACAATGATAAAATAATATCACAATGATAAAATAAAATTTCTTGGTCTAGTTCATGTTGATTTTGCTGTGTCACTTTAGTGCATAGTGACTCTGCAACCAGAGATGAGGAATGTGATTTTGTCCACTCCTACTGCTTTTACCCATGTGTAATTCACCTGCAAGCCTTTGTCATGTCCAGCATTGAGGAAGTGTTTCCGATCTCTCTCTCTGTCTCTTGTTTTCTCTCTTGTATTGTCTCTCTATTGAGAGAGAGAAGAAGGTGTGTTGGATGCATTGATTGTATGAAAGGCGTTTCTGTGTGTGAGAATAAATAGAACTCTTCTCAGAGACTTGTGTTTCACACATGGGGGTTGGTTCATTTATTTTTGTTTTCAGCCAAGTTAAGGGAAATATGGTTTAGTGAACTGTTCTAATCGGTGACTATAGTTATTAGATTAACTATTTGTTTGCCTGGGAAGACAATGGCATATATTAGTGAATGATATGAAAGGGGTAGTTCACCCAAAAATGAAACTTCTCAAGTTGTTTCAATTCTGTACACTGAAAAAAAGAAGAAGAAAAAATGGCGTAGAAAAAAAGATTTTTTATTTACAAAAAAAACAAAAAAACTTCACACAATTAGTTACTGTACAAATAAATGGTAAGTAACACATTGAACTCAACACTGAACATGAAATTTTGAAAAATAAAGACTGGAACAGTATTTTCTTGTTGAAGCGTGCTCCAGTAATCTTTTATTTACAACTTCAAAAAACAATTTCTTTCCTCTGTGAAAGATATTTTGAAAAATCTTTCTAAGTTTTGCAAGTTCGGAAGTATTGGTTTTTATTGAATGGTAAATAAATAAATATTCATATTTGAAATAAGAGTATTTCAAATATCTTTTTTTAAAATATATTTTTAGTTGGTTATTTTAATGAACTACATATTAATGAACTACATGTACTTACTACAGGGTCAGGGTTTGGTTTTGGGTTAATGGCTTCTAATTATGCATAATTTATCATTATTACTACAGTAAGTACATGTAACAACTATGTGACAATAAAATAAAGTGTTATCTACAAGTTTATAATGAGAAATGAGAATTTATTAAGTGTTATTTCTAACAAATTTATTGTGGACATGACCTTTTAAAAAAAACTGTTGTGTATGACCACATTTCATGAATTCATTTAATTCGAAATTGCACACACACACACACACACACACACACAAGCTAGAGGTCAGTAAACTGGGTGAAGTAGTTATTTTGGAGATGGAAAGATTTTTTTTTTTCAATTTCATTCAAACATTCCAAGGTCTATGAGGAACAGAGTATGTGTTCATCTTTGTGTTACTTTGAGGCCTTTATTGCATAAATCAGAGAAACCAAATGGGATGGTGAGCTTTGTAAGGCGTGCGTGCGTGCGTGCGTGCGTGCGTGCGTGCGTGCGTGTGTGTGTGTGTGTGGAATGCTGCTCTGGCCTGTCTCCAGGTTGAGGGAGGGATAGCGTTTCCAATCCGAGAGGCTGGAAGCATTCTGGTTTGGTGAGTTTCTGAGACACACACATAAACACACACAGAGAGAAAGGAACAGGTTGCTGGGACCAGCCCGGTGAGAAAGATGCGAGACTAAACATTTCCCGGTACTGCTGTAGACACAGACCAACACGCACGCACACGGTTTCTTTTTATCAGTGTCTGAAGAGTTCATATTTCTTACATACTGTATATAGATTTAATGAAAGAAATATGAAGAGTTCATATTTCTTACATACTGTATATAGATTTAATGAAAGAAATATGAAGAGTTCATATTTCTTACATACTGTATATAGATTTAATGAAAGATTTGTTTTTGACCTTTGGCATTTCAGACTGGTCCAGTATTTCTACAGATTTTTTTGTTCATTTTTTTCCTCCTCGCAGTGGAGGAATGTGAAGATTATATCAGCGAGAGGCAGGTACAGAGACGGGGGCTAATTACTCCCTCTCTCTCTCTCTCTCTCATCCGAGAGGCTGGAAGCATTCTGGTTTGGTGAGTTTCTGAGACACACACATAAACACACACAGAGAGAAAGGAACAGGTTGCTGGGACCAGCCCGGTGAGAAAGATGCGAGACTAAACATTTCCCGGTACTGCTGTAGACACAGACCAACACGCACGCACACGGTTTCTTTTTATCAGTGTCTGAAGAGTTCATATTTCCTACATACTGTATATAGATTTAATGAAAGATTTGTTTTTGACCTTTGGCATTTCAGACTGGTCCAGTATTTCTACAGATTTTTTTGTTCATTTTTTTCCTCCTCACAGTGGAGGAATGTGAAGATTATATCAGCGAGAGGCAGGTACAGAGACGGGTGCTAATTAGTCTCTCTCTCTTTCTCTCTCTCTCTCTTTCTCTCTTTCTCCGCCCGGTCTCTCTCGTTTTCTCTCCCTCCTCCTCCTTCTCCTTGCCAGTGAAGGAGACAAGCAGGGGAATGAACAGCAGGGGCGGGGAAGTGAAACAGTTTGGAGACAGAAACCAAAAGAGAAAAAGAAGAGAAACTTAAAAGTTTTTTCACGACCTGTGAGAACAGACACGACAACGGGTGAAATACAGAGAAACAGGGATGCATGTGGCTGATCTGCTGTACCTTTGATTAATGCTACTCGTAGATTCTCTTTGACAGCTACTTAAAAGCGCAGGTAGGTGCGTATATTCTCAGGCATGTCTTTTTGTGATTCTCTCCGTCAGTGTCTTATGTTTTGTCTGTTTTCCTTCCTTGTTCTCTGTGTGTCATCTTCTCACAGATGGTCCAGTGATCAGATTCTCCCCTCTGACCGTATTTATTTTCATAGAGTTAAATTGACATCTCTCTCTCTTTCCCTCCCTCCCTTTTTCTTTCTCTTTTCCATCTTACAGTTGTAAGGTTACAATGTCCTTGTGTTGCGAAAACTGTGTTGAAAGTTGCTCTACTGGTCTTTTGTGTGTGTGTGTGTGTTGTGTAACTGCACTCAGGGGGTGTGCTATAATTCAGTGTGTGTGAGAGAATCAGGTTTCTGACAATGAGATGGCTCAATCTAAGAGAAAAAACAGCAAATAAAAACTATTGAGAGACGTCAATGCCCGTTCTAGCCAATGTACAGTAAGGCATACTCTGTGTAATAAGTGTACACATGTACTTTTTTTCAAAGGGGAATGGCACAACATGAACGGACAAGACACACAATTTAAAGATTAATCACTGTTTCATAAGCAAAAATTTTTTTCTAGAGCAGTAGAATCTTCTTCTACCAACAATATGTGGAAATGAAGTCCTGATGCATGTAAGAGGGAAGTGCCTCAGCTTCAGTTTGATATCATCTGATAAAAACCTCACTTTAGGAATGGCCGAAATATTCTTTAAAGGTAAAAAATGACTCAAATACTGTATGCCATAAACAAATGTATCTTTTAGGGTTAGAGTTAGTTTGTTGCAATTATAATTAGCTTTATGTAAGAAGAATAGCTAGATAACTAGATAAACGCGCATGTGGGTGGGTGTGTTTGCTTAGCTGTACTTGAGGTATAATTTTGCCCGCAGAAGTGAGCTAAATTGTATAAAACCTCCTTTTGTGGAGAACTAAGGACTTTTTAAATTGGAAAAATTATTCATAGATAAGCCATTTTTTATTCTAAAATTGCACACACAAAAAATCTGTTAGTTGTAGTGGTCATGACTAGCAGTAGTAATTATAATATCTTTATATAAAAATCATAGTCTGAGTCCCTATTTATATCTAGGTAAATGTCTGTGAGTGCCTTTGAATGGGTTATTTCATGTAGGGGTAAAGAGGTCAGTGGTCTTGAGAGCTGACCCGCTGTGGTGTTGCATTGTGGGGGATAGTTTAAAAGAAATTAAATGAAAAACTAGAGAAGAATTTAAACTGAGGTGAAGTACAAAGAAAAGACAACCTGCCTGTGTGTGTGCGTGTCTCAGTGGTCATGTGATTCTCTGTTGTTACTCTAAATACCGCATCTGTTAAATGTGTAAGCATGTTTATTTGGTGACAGACCTTAAGGGGCCCACTAGTGCATACACTTGAGTGTGTGTGTGTGTGTGTGTGTGTTTGAAATCTGATGTTTGGCTCTGACTTGAACCAGTTCTCTCTGACTCTAGCTGCTTATCTGATTCTCAGAAGGCAGCATATTCAGGTTCATATGTGTTTTATATGAATTTATATGCATTTAAATTTTTATTCATTCATGTTTTTAATTTTCTTTTAATTTTAATAAAAATTCCTAAAGACATCATAATTTTTGTTTTATGAATTGTGAGAGTGAACGATGAGACAGAGATGCTTTACTTATATCTCTGGTTTAAACCTCAGAAGCAGAAATGTTGATAGAGTTGCTGAGATCAGTTAGTTTCTGTCAGTCAGTTCAAACTTTCTATTTTAATTAACTGATTAAAAATTTTGAGCATATATGAGCATTAAGACAGGAACAAAAATCCATGTAAAGTTGCAGCGTTTGGTTCATTTCCGTGAATCAGTTCAATCTGTCTGTTTCAACGAATTGATTCACAACTTGTGATGTGTCATCACTCAAAAATGTCTCTATAGCATTTTCATGAATGCAGATATTTTAATTTAATATTGAAAAATATAAGTTCATAATTATAGCTTTTTGTTACTGTTTATTGTTATATTGCTGCATAAAAATAAAATTCTTAAAAATATTCCTTCCATTTGATGACAACAAATAAAAATTGACATGTCAATATTCGTCAAAAGATTACAAATTAGTTTTTCTTTGCTATATCGTCCAGTCTTATTCTCAAAATGTCTTTATTTCTAAACAAACAAACAAACACTTAAAATCAGTCAGCCGCTTTCATTTCTTGATCCCCAAAAACTCTAAATTGAATAGAATTGTAAGGTTTAGGGACATTTCTCAATTCTTCGTCTTTTATTGACTCATTAGTTTTGTTTCCTCTTTGTGGGAAACACACATATCTTATTCATCCACCTTCAGCACTTCAGTCAGCCTTTCTGACTTTTTGTAGACATACTATTAAATATAAAGAAGGAAACAGAGAGAGATCAAGTCAGGTCACCTCTCTTTCTGTGTTCTTAAAGTCATATGACTGATCATGTGACCTCCTCAGCATGACTTTAACCCTGACAGACATCTAGACGTGTGTGAGTGTGTGTGTGTGTGTGTGTGTGTGAGAGAGAGAGAGCGAGAGAGAGAGAGAGAGAGTAAGTGAAACAGGATCTCCTCTCTCTCCCTTTTGCTTTTCTTCCCATCTCTCTCCCTAACACACAACGAATACCTGCACTTCACAATGAATGCATTCTTACACTGTCTCTATAGACAGACTAGAAGAGCCGTGTGTGTGTGTGTGTGTTCAGCATGGTTCTCCTACTTTGATTAACAGTGACTCCTGAGGGGAGGAGCTCTTTTAGACCAAAGACTTAATTTGGGATATCCCACCGTGTGCCACACACACACATACACACACACACTTACACACTAGTCTCCTTAGTGACACAAGTTCTGCATGTTTGCTAATGCTTTTATGCCGCTTCATTACACACTTCTCTCTCTCCCCTTTCTTCTTTTCTTTGTTTTAGTGAGTAATAATAGGCCCCGTTCATTAAACCGGTCACATTTTACAATAAGGTTCCATTAGTTAATGTATTAACTAACATGATCAAACAATGAACAATACATTTATTACAGTATTTATTCATCTTTGTTAATGTTAGTCAATGAAAATACAGCCGTTGATTGTTAGTTCATGTTAATTCACAGTGCATTAACTAATGTTAACAAACACAAATTTTGATTTTAATAATGCATTAGTAAATGTTGAAATTAACATGAACTAAGATTAATAAATGCTGTAGAAGTATTGTTCATTCTTAGTTCATGTTAACTAAAGTAGTTAATGAACCTTATTGTAAAGTGTTACCATTAAACCCAACAAACAGGACAAAATCAGCACTGGTGTGTGAATACTGATACATCTTAATAACATTTCCAGTAAATTTGCTATTGTGTGTGTATGTGTGGAATGAAGGGGTGAGAGAACGTAATGGTCCCTAGCAGTCTGTCTTCTTTTAAATGTAACTCTTTAAAACATCTCATCCCTCTAGCACTGATATTGAAGACTCACAAACTTACAAATGTTTCCTTTTCTGTAAGTACACCCTGTCTTTCAACAATTTTCTCTGAACATTAATAAATAATACATTGCATCATTGTTTTACATAAAGTCTCAAATGACTCTCAAAAACTGCTTTTCGTTTTGTCTGAATCTTCAATCGATGTGCAATGAGAAAAATCAGTTTCTTGGCTGAAAGTCAATCATTTTTAGAGTTGATGACCCGAGGCAATATTAGCAACAGAGACAGTCTGCAGTAGTTAAAGAAATATTTCACAAAAGAAATTACAATTTTTGTCATCATTTACACAGGGAACACTTTAGTTTGGGGACCAATTATCACTATTAGCTAGTTAGCATGCATATTACTAGCATATTGGCTTATAAAGCACATATTAATGCCTTAATCTGCATGACCATATTTTAGATCCCATAATCTTACCCCATACCTAAATTTAATAACTATTAATAGACAGGAAATTAGGAGTTTATTGAGGCAAAAGTCATAGCTAATAGTTAGTGAGAATTGGTTCCCAAACTAAAGTGTGACCTTTACACACCTTAGTTCCAAACCCATAAGACTTTAATTCATCTTTGAAACACACATTTTTTAATGAAACCTGAGAGATTTCTGTCTGTTAATTTAAATACATTGTAAAAGTAATCCATAGGAATCACTGTTTAATCCAAGTCTTCTGAAGAGGCATGGTCGTATTGTATGATGAACAGATATAATTTAGGCTTTTATTCACAAATAAACATTGACATATAGAGCACATCGTTTATGGTAAATGGAAGCTCAAATGTGCTTTGGATGTGCAAGAACCAATTAGGTTTGTTCTTGTGCATCAACCAAGTATGGTTGAGCTTCTGTTTACCATATTTGATGTGCTCTATATGTGCTGATTGATGTTTATATGTGAATAAAAGCCTAAATTATATCTGTTCATCATATAAAACGCTGATGTCTCTTTGGAAGACTTGGAACTGCTTGATTCAAATGGATTACTTTTACAATATCTATTAATTTTTTGAAGAGTCAAATTTTGGTAGAATGGACTTCAAATGGAGGGACAAAAATCGTACCGGTTTTATTAAAAATGAGACGTCACATTCCTAGCTCTGCTTTTTTTTTTAAATAAATCAGAAATTGCAACTAATAATTATTTTAAAATGTGGAAATATACCATCTATTCCATTTGGCTGAAACGTATATAAAAAAATGCAGCTTTGAAGTTTATGTTCTTCAAATCTATGAAGCTTAGATTCTTTATTGGTCCAGTATCTTAGTACTGTGCTAATACACGGATCAGAGTGAACAAACTTTTGTCTTCTGTGTAAATCTGAGATTCTGTTGCTATTGGTGCACCATTGCACTTTGTAGCCCTGCCTACAGTGAAATCTCATTGGTCTAAAATCACGCTGTGTATTACACTTCGATATGGCTCTTCCGTGTCTTGAGTTATTTAAAGTTCTTGGGCGGTTGAGCCACTGGCGCAGTCACCATCAGATGACCTTGACTCAGAGATCTACTGTAGGTCAAATGTATTACTAGCATAGACAGTCAGAGCGCATGTCTGTTTGCGTGTCCGTGTGTGTCTTTGATGAATTTATGTATTCGTACAGTGTTGAAGTTTGAGTTAAACCTGTTTTGTGTGTGTGTGTGTGTGTGTGAGAGAGAGAGAGCGAGAGAGAGAGAGAGAGAGTAAGTGAAGCAGGATCTCCTCTCTCTCCCTTTTGCTTTTCTTCCCATCTCTCTCCCTAACACACAACGAATACCTGCACTTCACAATGAATGCATTCTTACACTGTCTCTATAGACAGACTAGAAGAGCCGTGTGTGTGTGTGTGTGTTCAGCATGGTTCTCCTACTTTGATTAACAGTGACTCCTGAGGGGAGGAGCTCTTTTAGACCAAAGACTTAATTTGGGATATCCCACCGTGTGCCACACACACACATACACACACACACTTACACACTAGTCTCCTTAGTGACACAAGTTCTGCATGTTTGCTAATGCTTTTATGCCGCTTCATTACACACTTCTCTCTCTCCCCTTTCTTCTTTTCTTTGTTTTAGTGAGTAATAATAGGCCCCGTTCATTAAACCGGTCACATTTTACAATAAGGTTCCATTAGTTAATGTATTAACTAACATGATCAAACAATGAACAATACATTTATTACAGTATTTATTCATCTTTGTTAATGTTAGTCAATGAAAATACAGCCGTTGATTGTTAGTTCATGTTAATTCACAGTGCATTAACTAATGTTAACAAACACAAATTTTGATTTTAATAATGCATTAGTAAATGTTGAAATTAACATGAACTAAGATTAATAAATGCTGTAGAAGTATTGTTCATTCTTAGTTCATGTTAACTAAAGTAGTTAATGAACCTTATTGTAAAGTGTTACCATTAAACCCAACAAACAGGACAAAATCAGCACTGGTGTGTGAATACTGATACATCTTAATAACATTTCCAGTAAATTTGCTATTGTGTGTGTATGTGGGGTGAGAGAACGTAATGGTCCCTAGCAGTCTGTCTTCTTTTAAATGTAACTCTTTAAAACATCTCATCCCTCTAGCACTGATATTGAAGACTCACAAACTTACAAATGTTTCCTTTTCTGTAAGTACACCCTGTCTTTCAACAATTTTCTCTGAACATTAATAAATAATACATTGCATCATTGTTTTACATAAAGTCTCAAAAGAAGGGGTGAGAGAACGTAATGGTCCCTAGCAGTCTGTCTTCTTTTAAATGTAACTCTTTAAAACATCTCATCCCTCTAGCACTGATATTGAAGACTCACAAACTTACAAATGTTTCCTTTTCTGTAAGTACACCCTGTCTTTCAACAATTTTCTCTGAACATTAATAAATAATACATTGCATCATTGTTTTACATAAAGTCTCAAAAGACTCTCAAAAACTGCTTTTCGTTTTGTCTGAATCTTCAATCGATGTGCAATGAGAAAAATCAGTTACTTGGCTGAAAGTCAATCATTTTTAGAGTTGATGACCCGAGGCAATATTAGCAACAGAGACAGTCTGCAGTAGTTAAAGAAATATTTCACAAAAGAAATTACAATTTTTGTCATCATTTACACAGGGAACACTTTAGTTTGGGGACCAATTATCACTATTAGCTAGTTAGCATGCATATTACTAGCATATTGGCTTATAAAGCACATATTAATGCCTTAATCTGCATGACCATATTTTAGATCCCATAATCTTACCCCATACCTAAATTTAATAACTATTAATAGACAGGAAATTAGGAGTTTATTGAGGCAAAAGTCATAGCTAATAGTTAGTGAGAATTGGTTCCCAAACTAAAGTGTGACCTTTACACACCTTAGTTCCAAACCCATAAGACTTTAATTCATCTTTGAAACACACATTTTTTAATGAAACCTGAGAGATTTCTGTCTGTTAATTTAAATACATTGTAAAAGTAATCCATAGGAATCACTGTTTAATCCAAGTCTTCTGAAGAGGCATGGTCGTATTGTATGATGAACAGATATAATTTAGGCTTTTATTCACAAATAAACATTGACATATAGAGCACATCGTTTATGGTAAATGGAAGCTCAAATGTGCTTTGGATGTGCAAGAACCAATTAGGTTTGTTCTTGTGCATCAACCAAGTATGGTTGAGCTTCTGTTTACCATATTTGATGTGCTCTATATGTGCTGATTGATGTTTATATGTGAATAAAAGCCTAAATTATATCTGTTCATCATATAAAACGCTGATGTCTCTTTGGAAGACTTGGAACTGCTTGATTCAAATGGATTACTTTTACAATATCTATTAATTTTTTGAAGAGTCAAATTTTGGTAGAATGGACTTCAAATGGAGGGACAAAAATCGTACCGGTTTTATTAAAAATGAGACGTCACATTCCTAGCTCTGCTTTTTTTTTTAAATAAATCAGAAATTGCAACTAATAATTATTTTAAAATGTGGAAATATACCATCTATTCCATTTGGCTGAAACGTATATAAAAAAATGCAGCTTTGAAGTTTATGTTCTTCAAATCTATGAAGCTTAGATTCTTTATTGGTCCAGTATCTTAGTACTGTGCTAATACACGGATCAGAGTGAACAAACTTTTGTCTTCTGTGTAAATCTGAGATTCTGTTGCTATTGGTGCACCATTGCACTTTGTAGCCCTGCCTACAGTGAAATCTCATTGGTCTAAAATCACGCTGTGTATTACACTTCGATATGGCTCTTCCGTGTCTTGAGTTATTTAAAGTTCTTGGGCGGTTGAGCCACTGGCGCAGTCACCATCAGATGACCTTGACTCAGAGATCTACTGTAGGTCAAATGTATTACTAGCATAGACAGTCAGAGCGCATGTCTGTTTGCGTGTCCGTGTGTGTCTTTGATGAATTTATGTATTCGTACAGTGTTGAAGTTTGAGTTAAACCTGTTTTTCCAGTTACCGTTTCCGGCAATGTGTGAGACGATATGTGCAAAACTAAAACACCATTTTTTCTATCATTATCACCCCAAATACACACACACACACACACACACGTCTTCTATCCATGGTCCCTTGAAGATATATTTAATACGTTTCATATTTATCTAATACTCTGTCCCTCTTTTTCTGTAACAAACACACTCATCCTGAGGAAGAACAGAAGGAACTCAATAAATGACAAGGTTTTAAATGTGTATAATGGGCACTGATAAGGCTGTATATGCAGACTTTGCACCCTCTCAAGGCATGTTGACTCTATACAGCCTCACCCTGCTTTATGACCTACCCACAATGCATCATGTGCCCAGGTTTTATAATGTTGCTAATGATTTAAAAGATAACTGATGGTGCTATTTTACATCTCAATGTTGCATTTTGAGCGAATGGGAATAAACTTCGGAAATGTTTCCTTGGGAATTAATGTGTGTACACTAGCATTCTGAGCTCAGGACTGTTGTAGACAGTTGATGGATCCATCCGAATGGTTTGCCACCCTTTTGTGTGTGTGTGTGTGTGCGTGTTTATTTTGTGTGGCTACTAGGGATTCTTGTGATCAGCCAACCACCTAGAACACAAATTGTTTTGCCTCTTAAGCACACTGTCATTTCCTGTTTATGCACGCCCCCCATCGCACTTGTCTCATTTCCCTCCCTCATCCCACCACCATGATGATTAGTAGTTACAGCTGAATGTGTAACAAGTGACCATCATCATATGACATCTTACTGACTCTGCAGGAAAATATAATCAGGGAGTTGATAAATAACATGACCGTGAACTTTGCTTTTTCAACGTTTCAAGACTTTAGTATCAGTTTGTGGGCTATAAAGGAAAGTGTTGCTTTTATAGCATAATTTTGTTTTGTTCTTACACAAAGTCTCTTATGTTCACCAAGGCTGCATTTCTTAGACCAAAATACAGTAATATTGTGAAATATTATTACAATTTCATGAAAACGATACATTTGTTTGCTGTATGGTAAGGATTTTGAAATATAAATGTACTGTTGAAATATAAATAGCATCTTAGGTAATTTGACTAGCAGCATTGTGTGTTTATGCAAGTGAGCGTAAAATAAAGTAAAATGTAATTGTGCATCACAGTTCGCTGCATTGGTTGTTGGTCTTTGGACTCGACTTCTTCAGCCTTATGTTTGCTATTAGGGTGGGCCCAGACCTGCGCGTGTTACTGTTATCAGAAAGGTTCCCGTTTTTCTCCAGTCAGTGGCAGATATCTTGATTCTCCATGTGCAGATTTCTCACAGAAACCTCATCAAGAGAAAGTGATGAGACATCAGTGATGTGCTTACTGGAGGCATTTTTGAGCAGATCATCAGCTGTGTGTGTGTCTGTATCAGTGGATTGTGTTTGATCAGGCCTGGTCACATTGTGTTGCAGTAAATAGATTAACTTCAGGAGTGAAGAGTCCAGACTGCAAGATAAGAAACCTCAAGATGTCATCAGCATTTGTGGTTCATCCCAATGCTCTTATGTGTTCAGTGTAGATACTATGGTAAAAAAGAATTGAAGTGCTTTAGGTCATGGTCAGGTGTGTGTGTGCATTTGTGATTTGTCCACTTCGTTATGTTTGCGTGTGTATGCAAAAATGCTCAATATGTGATGTTGTGTTTGATTGTGTGCGTATTCAATTAACTTTAATCATTTTTAGTTTTCTACTTTTTTCTTCCTGATTTGTTATTAATTGTTAACAGTGTTAACTAAATCTATTAAAAATTGTTTTCATTCATTGAAATAAAGCTGAAATAATAAATAAATTGCATTTGTAACTAATTTAAATAAAATAAAGTAGCAGTAAATAGATATTTAAAAAAAAAAAAAGAATACACATTCTAATAAAATGAAAATGAAAATACAAGCTAATTCAAAATATTAATGAATACTATAAATAATACTTAAACAACACTGACAGTTTGGGTTATTTAATGCCTGTTTTGTCTAGTTTCAAGTCAGGAGAGCTAAGTCATTATGTGTGTTTTATATGAATGATTGCAGGAAAGTTTTACTGCAGCATGTTTTCATAGAGAATTGAAACTGAGGATTACAGGAATTGAGAATGGTGTTGTGGGCATGATGGTCAGCGTGTCCACACGTCTCTCACTTTGTCTGGCATCGTTTGACGCCAGTGTTGTCTTAAGAAACCATAATGCGTTCTTTATGTAATATCATAAAGCCGTCTCCTGTTCACCTGCAATGCATAACCATATACAGACATGCAGACCTTTTAATTTTGAGTTTTCTTGTAACTCTGATAATTCCCAGTGCTGATTCTTGTTTGATTCGTTCTCATCACTGAATACAAAGATGTTTTATATCACAGTCATGAAACCTAAAGAGCTTAAATGTGCTTCATTTTGATTGTGGGGTGAGATGCGACATGTTCTTGATAGCTTTTATAGAGATTAAAATTTTCTATCACTTTCAGTATTTCAGATGGATTGTTATTGACATGGAGGTTTATTCTCCGTCTACATTAAGACATAAAGTGCATTAGCTGTTCGGATCACATCATGAAGTGCGCTAAGTGAACAGTCAGTAAGAACAAGATTTATCTGCTAAAGTAAATCTAAACCTCAGGTATTTGTTTTAACTGACATTCAGCCACTTTGGCCTATAACTGTAACTGCTTGGCTGGTTAACAGAAGTGGTAGTTCCCTCTCGTGTCACTTTCAAAATCCTCCAGCAGCTTTTTCACTAGATAATCTCTTTAAAATGAAAGTTAAATTTAGTGTACTTTATGTAAATGATACATTTAATTTCAGCAGTTGTTCTCATTTGCTTTCATTAAATCATATGATTGCCATTCTCTATTGCTATACAAACTCTAGATATTGACCATTATCAACCGAAAAATTCTCTATAGCGAGTGTGTTAAATTAAAGAGAATTGTGGATTCTTGTTTAGAGAGAGACTTAATGTTAATGATCTGCACAGTGATTACGAAGTGTTGCAAAGGTCAATGTCTGTCAGAGATGAAGTTTAATAATTATAGGATGCCATTATACAGATTTTTTGCTTAGTCACTGAGAAGAACATAACAAGGTGTTTCACTTTTCTGATCATCATGTAAGTGGTTTCTCAAAATGAGCTGTTTTAAGAGTCTCTTCTTCAGCAATAAACATTAACTCACCAAATTATCTGTAGGCATGGCAACAAACTTTAACTCTTAACGCACTGGTCACCTTGTATGGATCTCGAGTGTAAATGGAGTTAATCTAAACCTTGCTGGCACCCCAACATTCAGACACAGTAAAAAAGAGACAAGCGCTCTCTCACCCATGTCTTTCAGCCACCTTTTACCCCTGAGAGTCCTTCATGACACTCGGAGCAGCAGAGCTTTTGTGTATATGTGAGGGTTTTCTTCGCTCTCTTGGTTGCTCTATAGAGTGTATATTGTTTGAAGAGCCATCTACACATCTGCACATAAACAGAAAGACAGACACAAATGGGTCGGTGACGTGGCATGCTCATCTAACTCGTCTAGTAATTTATTCAAAAATGCATAAAAAATGCAATTCATACGTGCAATAACTTGACTACGCACCTTCTATGTTGACCATGCTTTTAATTCCTTAACCAAAAATGTTGATATTTTTGGGGGCATAATGTAAAAACTTTCAGGGTGAAACAACCATTCTGATAGCATTATAAAAAATTATATATATTAACAAAAACGGCCACACTGCTTATTCATGTTTGAAAAACTTTTGTCTGTTGTGAGTACCATGCAGGAAACATAAAACAGGCAATTCTATATATGATAGAATTTAATTCCATAACTAAAAATGTTGATATTTTTGAGGGGCATAAAATCAAAAATGTCAGAATGATGCAACTGTCCTGGTAGCATTATGAAAAAAAAGCCTGATTAAAAGGATGAAATTATTACTTAATACTTACCCTTTTTAAGTGTTTTAATAGGGGAAATCATATACATATACACTGCTTATTAATATTTGAAAAACCTTTGTCTGTTAAATCAAATTTGTCTGCTGTGACCAACATGCAAAAACATTCAGGAAACATAGAACAGGAAATTATATGATTTATTATTATATAAACCTGGAAATTATATATATATATATATATATATACATATACTACTATCTACAATCTTTTCAAACTGGAGTACAAACACATGCACGATTATATGTAAGCAAAAAAAAAAAAAAAAAAAACGTAGATGAGATTCTCAGTGAATGAATTTTCTCTAAGCTATTTGTTAATCAAATTTGTCTGCTGTGACCAACATGCAAAAACATTCAGGAAACATAGAACAGGAAATTATATGATTTATTATTATATAAACCTGGAAATTATATATATATATATATATATATACATATACTACTATCTACAATCTTTTCAAACTGGAGTACAAACACATGCACGATTATATGTAAGCAAAAAAAAAAAAAAAAAAACGTAGATGAGATTCTCAGTGAATGACTTTTCTCTAAGCTATTTGCTCCACACTATTTCCCATGCAAAATGTCAGCGCTGATCCATTTTCCAAGTCACAGTGACCCAGCGCTGTACAGCAGGTGTGTGTGGTTGCAGTCAGTTCTGGGAGGCCAGCATGTATATTGTTCTACCCTTCTACATTTCACGCTTTTCTTTCACCGAGATCGAAGGAGTTTCACCCAAGAGATACTAATTGATCTGTCTGCACACAAAAGCCTTGTGTGTGTTCCTGCGTACCTGTGTGTGTCAGTTTATATGTGCTGATTGTCAAATATTGTCCTGTGTGTTAAAGAAGTCAAAGATCAGGTACTTCTGTCAATCATTATCTTAGATACTCACAAAATATTATCTTGTGATCACACACACACAAACCCTCACACTTTCCAAGAATGGTCCTCCTTCATTCTATAATTTATTTATATCACTTGTTATTTAGTAACAAGCCAATTATTTAATAACTTTATAAGCAAAATTACACACACACACACACACACACACTTAAACGACAGTATGGAATATATGAAATAAACCATATGTATATCCTTGGCTCATTCTCAATATAGAAGTACCGTGTGGTAACATTTTACAATAAAGTCCCGTTAGTTAACTCTGGTTACATTAACTAACATTAACCAACAATAAGAAATACATTCGTTATAGTATTTTATATATATATATATATATATATATATATGTGTGTGTGTGTGTGTATATATATATATACATATATTACTTATCATTTTATTAATCTTACTTAAGATTTAATAGTAAGAATAATAATTGAATTTAACTAACAGTGTTATATTTCATTCTTAAACTCTAAATATATCTTAAATACTATTATTATTACCATGAGTTAAATTTTCCATTTTATGCTATGGAGACTTGAAAAACTATGTGCAATATGTTTCCATATTTTCTAGCATTAGTTCAACTCGTATGAAAGGCAGTAAAACACAAGTTTGAAATTCTGAAATGTTGCAATTAACATGAACTAACATTATAATGTGCTTTAGAAGTATTTTTCATCGTTACAAATGTAGATAACTTATGTTAACAAATGGAATATTTATTGTAAAGTGTTACTGATTGCGTTTTTTTTTGTTTGTTATTTTGCTCGAAACAAATGTTGAAAAATGAAAAGAAAAGAGTTTATGTGAGAATTTGTCTATGTTTTGTTGAAATGAGTTGCACTCTGTGTATGTATTTGTGTGTGTGTGTGTGTGCAGCTAGTGATTTGTGTTGGTTAATCATCCACCTGCTGCTGCCTCAGGTTTCCCTGCACCAAGTACACACACACACACACACACACACACAAAGACTTATAAAGGTCAACCATTGCCAGGCAGGTACAATGAGATATGGGACATAATGTTAGCTGGGAAATGAATAATCTTTTTCCACCCTCTGGATCGTTCATTTTCTCTGTCTTGCCACTGATTTTCACTTCCTGCAGTTTTCTGTATATCTGTACGGAACAAGGAAACTTCCAAAAAAAATCTCACTTCCAGAAACATGAGGGCCTAAAAATGCTTCTCCAAGTCTTTGGTTGTCCCCAGTGATTTACCTTAAAGGGGTCCTATTATGCTTTTTCACTTTTTCAACTTTAGTTAGTCTGTAATGTTGCTGTTTGAGCATAAAAAAGATCTGCAAAGTTACAAAGCTCAAAGTCCACTTCAAAAGGAGATATTTTATTTAACAGAACTCACTTTTCAAAAACTACAACGAACGACTCGTTTGGACTACAACGCATATTTTCCGGGATTTGTGATATCACAAATATCGACGAATGGGACGAGACCTGGTTGAGCTGCACTAGAGAAGGCAACGAGTGCTATGTCAGAGATACACTAGCTTTCCCAAGACAGATGAACTTAGTGTTTACAATCATCCGGGTTTAAATCGTGCTCAAATTGATTTGATTTTGAC
>NW_015505322.1:505374-535750 GCF_001515645.1 Sinocyclocheilus grahami | reverse complement strand
CAGCTAACCAATCACAGCACACACTGGCGCAGCTAACCAATCACAGCACACACTGGCGCAGCTAACCAATCACAGCACACACTGGCGCAGCTAACCAATCACAGCACACACTGGCGCAGCTAACCAATCACAGCACATTTCGTATTTCAGAAGGCGGGCCTTCATTTGATACAGGAACTATTCGAGCCGTTCATGCCAGACTGGGGAGAGAGGTGTTGTAAGAATGTAAAATATGTGAAAAATAATGTGTTTTTCGAACAACCTAGTATGAGAGCCTGTTCTAGTACACCCCCAAAACAAAATAAAGACTTTGTAAAAGAGCATAATAGGACCCCTTTAATATTAAAACGTTCAATCAATATTTTAACTGAATCAATTACATAATACGGCGATGAATTAATTAACAACCCTAACCGGGAAGCTGTCACAACAAAAGCTAATAACTTTAACGTACACAGAAACTGATAAAAAAAAAACTACGCTGAGAAGTATTTGCTAGGTGAAAAGCACGACAACTTGCGCCATATCAAATGAAAAACCTGTCACTGCAGTCCACAGCCGTGCGTTTTGATGCAGCTAATCAAGACTTTGTAAAAGAGCATAATAGGACCCCTTTAATATTAAAACGTTCAATCAATATTTTAACTGAATCAATTACATAATACGGCGATTAATTAATTAACAACCCTAACCGGGAAGCTGTCACAACAAAAGCTAATAACTTTAACGTACACAGAAACTGATTAAAAAAAAACTACGCTGAGAAGTATTTGCTAGGTGAAAAGCACGACAACTTGCGCCATATCAAATGAAAAACCTGTCACTGCAGTCCACAGCCGTGCGTTTTGATGCAGCTGATGCATGAGCTCTGCGTTTTCAAAACAGGTAATAATCTGAACCCCTGCGTTCTGTACATTACAGAAGTTTGAGCGTAAATGGATGCTTCGGTTGGAGTGGCCGGAGAGGCACACAGTCGTCTCCGTGCGTCAGACAGCTGCGCTCGCATCTCGCGCAAGAACGGCGTATTTTCAGAACAAGTTAAATAAGTTAAACTTTTAAAAACGCGTCTTGAGATACTGCGGTTTTTTTTCATTCAGCATCACTGCGTCTCATGTTTCGTGCTCTTTACGCACGAGCCAGGGGACATCATTTTTACGTTCTTCTTCTTTTTTTTTATCGTGCTACAATTAATTGCATGAAATTGACAGCTCGGCTTATATCGCCACTTATAGCCTACTACTGCTACTTGCTACTTGCTGAATCACATTTTTCGCCTTGCCCTCTTTCTCTCTTTACTCGATTAGTTTCTGGCAGAGATCCATCATTTCTTCTCTTTCTCTCTCTCGACCGCTCCTTCCTCCCCAATTCTGCTGAATCGTCTTTTATTGTCATCCGCACTCTTCCACTGACCCCACTTCCACCAAGAGTCTATCCCCAATTTAATGAACTGACAACCAGCAGTTCGTTTAGGAAGTAAGTTGTCCTCCAGAATATGCTTTTTTTTTTTTTACTATTATTATAATTTAAGTTTTATCAAATTAACCCTTTAATTTCAGGCTGAGTTGGCTGTTGTTGCCACCGTCCCCCTTTTTAAACTTTCAAATGAGTGATCATAGAAACATACATCTCTACAGATGTATTTTTTTAAAATAATGTTTATTAGTTGTTTGACCTGGTCCTCATGGCTTTTGATTAGTCAGTTTGCTTTTCTTCCTGTTTCAGCTTGGCCTTGAGCCACACATGTACTGATTTTCAGTATATGTGTGTGTGTGTAAGCGTGTGAATGAGGAAGTGTTTGTGGATGTGTGTGTGCCAGAGCTCTGGTTTAGTACTGCTGAGTTGCCTGTTATTCCAACCTCACAGTCACAGTCACATGCTCCTTCAGCAAGCCTCTTAGAACTCATCATGAAAACACCAGGTACCAACTTAAGCACGGTGCATGTAGTTGTTCATTTGTTTGAACTTTATTCCTGGAGTAAAATACTAATTTGTAACCTTTATGCCTTTGTTGTTACTGTATGTCCTGTATTATTTGTGTTTGCATGCGTTTTGTGTCTGTGTGAGTTGTGTGAACTTAGTTGTGTGCTCCAGGATAAGCTGTGTGTGGGTCAGCCATGGTTTCATTGCTACACAACCTAACTACCTTACCCTCTAAGCGGGCAGCAAGGTCCGGCTAACTGCTAAATTACTGACTAGAGCCAACTAACAGCAAAACAGTGTGAATGAATATATACAGTATACTATATAATGTTCACTATTCAGTAAACACACTAATTCCCTACAAAAACGTAATGTCTTTATGTCAAACACGATTTCCTTGTCAAAGATTTTGTCGTTTACTTTCAGTGCATCTGTGTTCTGCTTATGGAAAATTCTAGACTGTAGGATTTAGGCATTTTGGAGATTTTTTCCATGCTAAAGAATGTAGATGCGGCTTAGTGAGGTTTATTAGGCAGCATTAGGTGTAGAAGAGGATTTATATTTTGTCTGTGTGTGTGTTATACAGAGAAAAAAGGACTTACAATTTATTATATTTGATAAGTGTGTGTATATATATATATATATATCAGAGATATTGGATATTACATTGTACATGCTTATTTTGTCCATTTTTACATTTAGATAATCTTTGCTATCATCTAAATTTAATATTGCTACATCCCTAATTAAAATCAGGCACTGGGATTCCAGTTTCAATACAGAAAAAAAAAAAAAATTTAAAAATTGAATTATGGAGATAAATGTATTAGTTAATTATGTGGCGATGTTCATAGTTTGTTTTCAATACAAGTCATTTACACATACTGACCAGATGACATTTTTTGTCTCTTTTTAGACTCCAATCCTGATTGGATGCTTATCTCAGAATGACAGCAGAAGACTCCGCCTCTGCCGTTGCTATGAGTAACCCAAGCCCTTCCTCCTCTTCTAAGGCCTCCTCTGGGCATCCGCAGCATCACGACGCCATCCCTGAGGGAGTGGCTGGGGCCCCCAATGAAGCTGCACTTATGGCCTTGATGGAGCAGTCAGGTTATGGTATGGTGCAAGAAAATGGACAGCGCAAATACGGCCCGCCACCAGGCTGGCAAGGCCCCTCCCCTCCACGTGGCTGTGAAATCTTTGTGGGTAAGATCCCACGTGATGTCTACGAGGACGAGCTGGTGCCAGTATTTGAGACTGTTGGACGGATCTATGAGATGCGCCTAATGATGGATTTTGACGGGAAGAACCGCGGTTACGCATTCGTCATGTTCACGCAGAAGCATGAAGCTAAGCGAGCAGTTCGTGAACTCAATAACTTCGAAATTCGTCCAGGAAGGTTGTTAGGTGTGTGCTCTAGTGTAGATAACTGCCGCCTCTTCATTGGCGGAATCCCAAAAACCAAGAAGCGTGAGGAGATCCTGGAGGAAGTTTCCAAGGTGACGGAGGGGGTGCTGGATGTGATTGTGTATGCGAGTGCTGCGGATAAGATGAAGAATCGTGGCTTTGCCTTTGTAGAGTACGAGTCTCACCGTGCTGCTGCTATGGCCAGAAGAAAGCTCATGCCAGGACGAATTCAGGTTAACACCATTTTCCACTGGAATCAAAGGAACTGTTCATTCAAAATTAAAAAATTCTGTCATTATATACTTAGAAAAGGAGAATTTTTTGAAGACTATTCACACTATTCAGCTATTTTCCATACAACAAAAGTGTTAGACCATGCTTACTATGTTAAAAACACTATAATTAGGAACAAAAACACTATAAAAGCATAATAAAAGTATTCCATAAGACTCATGTGCTATATTCCACATCTTCTGAAGTCAGACGATAAAGGAACAGACTGAAATTGACATTTTTCTCTAGTATTTTTTTCACCTAGTTAGCTGATAACTAACGGACCATTGAGTCAAATGAGTCAGATTCAAGAACAAATAATTATTTCAAGATGATTATTTTCAAAGAACGGTTTGTTGCAAGTCAGACTGACATATTAAATAACAAATGTGAATGATCTAATTCCTAGTTCAAAGACTCACTGCTTTGGGAAGATTTTATTAGTAGCTTCGGTTTCACTCAGTTCATCGCACAAATCTACTGAATGGCTTCAGAAGACTTGTAATATAGCTCATAAGTCATATGGACTGATTATATTGTGCTTTTATCATATTCATCTGCGCTTTTTGAAGCTTTACATATAATAATGAAGTGTGCAGCATAATAGCAGCATAGGAGGTGTTTGGAATGACATGAGGGTAAATAAATAACAAGAATTTTTATTTTTAGGTGAACTATTCCTTTATCCGTGACATTTAGTGAATACATCTCCCTTACTTTAAACCTGTTGTGTGCATATCTGTTTCTCTGTGTATGTGTATATAGCTCTGGGGTCACCAGATTGCAGTTGACTGGGCAGAACCTGAGATTGACGTTGACGAGGACGTCATGGAAACAGTGAAGATTCTGTACGTGCGGAACCTGATGATAGAGACCAGTGAGGATATTCTACGCCAAACCTTCGGCCAGTTCAACCCTGGCTGCGTGGAACGTGTCAAAAAAATCCGAGACTACGCCTTTGTTCACTTCGCCAGTCGAGAAGATGCTGTGGTTGCAATGGACAACCTGAACGGCACAGAGATCGAAGGTTCCCGTATTGAAGTGACCCTGGCCAAGCCTGTGGATAAGGAGCAGTACACCCGCTATCAGAAAGCATCGAAGGCAACAGCGGCTCCGACCACTACCGACAACACCCAACAAAGTTACGTGTATCAGTGTGACCCATATACACTCACCTATTACGGCTATCCCTACAACACACTCATTGGACCCAACCGAGAGTACTTCATCAAAGGTTGGAAACCTTTATTTTTCTCTTTACTTTCTCAAATCAGATTGAACAGTGGGGGAAATGTGATTCTTGATTAGAAAAAAGTCTATATGTACTTGAGTATCATGCTGTTAAATATAATTGGGAAACTAGACTGTTTTCCAACTCTCTCTTGCATTGCAGTCCATATTCACACACGTAATGAGACTTGATCTGTACAAACCAATTAATGTTAAAACTGTCCCCTTTAACCCAGAGCTTTCATATGGGCACATCCTTTAAAACAGTGTTTCTCAACTGGTGGGAAAAAACTATGCTAAAAGTCATGAAAAGCCATGTCCATAAAAACAAACAAATATGACCCAGACTGCATTCAGGGGTGTAGGGTACTTGAATAATTGTACATCATTACCAATTACACTGAAAATTAGTGTAGAAAATTCCATTTTCAATTTTCAGTCAGATTTGAAGTAGAAAAACCAAGATTGTCTTGTAATACTGTAATACAATAATCTTGTAGTATTCATGTGATAATTTTCTTTGTTTCATTTTTGACTGTACATATTAAGTATTTTTGGACAATTTGTGACTGATTACATTTACTACGTTTATGTTTCTCAGAAAATCATACATATTTTTATCCTCTTACTGAGCTACAAAGACACTTTTTTTTTAAAAACACAATAAAAGTGAAAAATCGCTAAAAGTCATGAAAAGCCATGTCCATAAAAACAAACAAATATGACCCAGACTGCATTCAGGGGTGTAGGGTACTTGAATAATTGTACATCATTACCAATTACACTGAAAATTAGTGTAGAAAATTCCATTTTCAATTTTCAGTCAGATTTGAAGTAGAAAAACCAAGATTGTCTTGTAATACTGTAATACAATAATCTTGTAGTATTCATGTGATAATTTTCTTTGTTTCATTTTTGACTGTACATATTAAGTATTTTTGGACAATTTGTGACTGATTACATTTACTACGTTTATGTTTCTCAGAAAATCATACATATTTTTATCCTCTTTCTGAGCTACAAAGACACTTTTTTTTAAAAACACAATAAAAGTGAAAAATTGTACTTTCATCAATTATGATTTGTCTCAATGGAGTATAATATAATGAAGATAAAAATGGTTTGGTTGGACAAAAATGTCTTTTAAGCTGTGAATTCTTGGCTTCCAAGAGGTTGCCTTCCATTGAATTTCAAGAAACATTTAGAAACCTAATCAATTGTCCTATTCAGCCTTGTCATAATTTTGCTAATTAGCTCATGTTAACATTAATGATTTTTGATCTTAAGGAAAAATTCGTACTTTTCTACAATAAACAGCTTCGGTACTGTGTCGGCTACTTTAAATCGAATGTAAAATCCAGAAATGAAACCAGTTGAGAACAACTGCTTTATAAGATACTTCCCAAAACAAGAAGCTCTGCCCTCTTTGTTGCTAATCACATCTTTAGCATGGCCACTAGATGGCATGCATTTTGAGATTGTTTTTGGCTGAAGAGCTGAGATCCCCAAAATGTATGATACTGAAACTAATGATGGGAATCTGGTATTATTACATTTCCTAACCCATAATCATCAATTACAAATGCTTGTGGTTTTGGGTTGAGTTTCAAATTGAACAAAGAACTGTGATTGCATACTCAATCTGAGATGTGTTTTGTCATCCTTGGTTTGATTAAAACAAAACTTTATCTTTACTTTTAATTTCAACTTTGCTCAAACACCACCACCACTCCCATCTCAAAGAATGGTGGGTAATTACAAATATCTCAAGAGGCGTTCACACTGACAGCAGTTTGAATTAGAATGCTGAAGAGTGATAGTGCCACACCCATTTCTCGATATATGCAACCTGAATAGAAAGCTGACAGAGAAAGCTAATTACTTTATTTCAAATGTCTGCTCAACCTCAAACAATGGGGTTACCAGTACTTATACACAGGTATGTACCTCCTTGTGGTTCTGTACCTGAACAGCACCTCCTTTCATTTGTATCTCAAGCAGGTACTGTAAGAGGCCGTGGCCGTGCTGGGGCCGGTAATAGGGGCCCAGGGCCCCGCGGCTCATACCTTGGTGGCTATTCAGCTGGCCGAGGCATTTACAGCCGCTACCATGAAGGAAAGGGCAAATTGCTGGACAGACCTTACGAGATCATGCCCAATCTAGAGCTGGCAGCTGTGAACCCAGTGGGCATCAAGCCTGGCACAAGTCAGTGTGAAATTAAATCACATACATACAGAATTAAGCTCAGCTGTGCTCCACTCCATCCAGTAGAGGCAGAATCTAAAATGATCTAGAAACAGAATCTAAAAGTTCATTCTGAAATGGAAGTTTCTGGATAATTTACTAATGTTATTTAGTACTGAAATGTATCCACCAGTTAGTGTTACATTTAACATTTAAAAATTGCAGTCAAGTAAACTGGGGTTACTCAAGAAAATATAAAGATAAATTTGTTAGATTCCACTGCCCCTACTGGCCTGGAGTGGAACAGTAACTTGCTTTCTTTATGACAGCTGTCATCGCTGTCACGGCTTACTCCAGTAAGCAGGCTTTTGATTTCGATTTTATTGCTTAAATGCCTTCTTTGAATTATACATACAATGTTCAAGCAATTCTCAAAAAGCTCTCAAATTTGTATATACCTCCAGATTAAATATTACATATGTACAGTCATCTGAATAGACTGTTATTAAGGATATTAACATAACAGAGGAACTAAACCACAAATAACAATGCTTTGCGAGAGTTTGTTTGGGAATTGAGTTCAAGGTTCTTAATGACTTTCTTTTCTTACTAATCGGCTGCTCTGTGTCGAAACTAACTGATCTTGCACAGTTCTGATCTGAGATCTGCAAAACTCCTGACTGGAGTATTCTGACGTCACTTAAATCTACTGATCCTAAGTCTAAATTAATGTGGGGAATGAAAAGAGTTTTTGTACATGGAAACAATGTATGTGTGTGTGAAAGCCAATGCGTACGTGGCTGCGTGTGGGTGTGTTTTTTGTCGTTAATCTTAAGCTGAGTCATACACTTGTAAAAGAGGACAGGTTTTGTAGGTCTCAGTCTTTCCATTCTTGCACTTTCTGACTTATCTTTCACTTACCTGCATTTCTATACTGCCTCATTTCATATTGAAAATGTTATGTTACCTCACATATAGTACACAGTTTACATAATGTTCATGTTTTGTATGTAATGTTCACCATATTGTTCTGATTGTATGTATATATGTGTAGTGGCTCTTCCAGCACTCGGTGCTCAGTACCCTGCTGTGTTTTCTGCTGCCCCTGCAACTAAGTTAATGGACGAAGGGAAGATGCACCCAGTGGAGCACCTGATAAACCCTATGGCCCTCCAGCATGACCCCACAGCTGCCTCGGCCACTGCGGCGGGCATACCTGCTGTCTCCACACCACCGCCTTACCAGGTACTCACCTACACCTGAGCAGATGGGACAATTTACAGTTATTATAACACTCAGATAATTCTAACACCATGAGCTTATTTGCGTATTCACACTGAAAGCGAAAATGCTGCGCTGTATGACACATTAATAGCCAATGAAAACATTTTGGATTATTGTACAGCTATGTAGAGCATGATTATGCCTGGAGCGTTAGTGTTTTCTTACACTTCAAAATCCATCTAATACTGCTATCATGAGATCTGAATTTAAGTTGCGAATATTTGAATTAAAGGA
The DNA here is from genome assembly GCF_001515645.1 of Sinocyclocheilus grahami. Taxonomy (NCBI): domain Eukaryota; kingdom Metazoa; phylum Chordata; class Actinopteri; order Cypriniformes; family Cyprinidae; genus Sinocyclocheilus; species Sinocyclocheilus grahami. Next base: position 527,218 of record NW_015505322.1, on the reverse strand, counting down.
AGTAGAATTAAAAGAACTGAAATGTTTACAAATTCACGTAACTGCAATAAATGTAACTAGAAAAGGAAGTTTGTCGTCAAGACAAACTTTGAAAAGCCTTGTCTAAAAGTTCAAATAGTTTTTAATTTTGGAGGTTTTATAGGCCTTGCAGAAAGACACAAATATATCTGTGTGCCATTTCATTTCTTTGAATTGTAATTCAGTAAATTCCACTTCCTGTAATTCCAGTTCAAATTCCAATTAAACTTTCTGTTCAGTTCAAATTCCAACTCATGATTTGAAAGGCGGCCAATTCTTAAAATACAAATCCTGACAAGCATAATATGTTACCACAGCCCATAATTAAAGAATTCACCACGTTAAAATATTATTCGAAAAATAATACCAATACTTACCAAAAATACACAACATCTAGTCAAAATCCTATTGTCATATATTGAATATCGCCTTCACAACTGGATGGAAATCTGTATGGATCTTGTGTTCATACAGTCATTATGAGTAAGAAAAAAACAGGACTAGAGAAAACAGAAAAAGCGATATGGTGAATAAAGGAAGGACCCATAATGCACTGGGCTCGATCAGATTATCCATGAGCGTGGATACAAATCTGTACTTTACACAGAAGCCCTGGAGCTATCAAAAGTCTACGTCAAATGCATCAGTGGTGAACTTTTGCTGACAAATAATGGCGTTCATTTACTTGTAGTACTACCGACATTTTCCGACGTTAAAAATCAGCAAACTTACCCTTTAATATGCTAATTTTGCTATGGGGGGAAATTGCAGCAGGTTTTATTTCATCTGTGAACAGGGAATGAAAAACCCTCCATTCACATCTTCTGTTTTGGACCAATGCGATTTCACTCTAGACAGCGCTACCCTGAATTCTAGATGGCGCTACCCTGAATGACACTGCAGAAATAGAAACAAAGCGACCCACCATCATGGTCGTTGTCAAAAACTCTTTATTGCTTATTGCTTTATCATGTCTAGTTAGAATACGGTGTATCAATCTCTCTCTTTACCTCACAGGGTCGTCCTATAACCCCCGTCTATGCTATGGCTCACAATGTCCAGAGGCTCCCGGCTGCAGCTGCCAGTCTGTATGGAGCCGGCTACATGCCTATCGCTACCCACGCCAACACGGCCATGCTGGCAGCGCCAAAATGTTTAGGTTACCAACATTCTTCTAAATATCTGCAGAAGAAAGAAAGTCGTACAGATTTGGAATGATTTTCAGTGACTTTTAGAATGTTCATTTTTGTGTAAACTATCCCTTTAATGTGTTTTAAATGCACTAACCGGACTGACAAAAAAGTAGCTGGGTTGAAGATGCAGCATTATTTATGATGACTTAGTTCTGCTTACTTTTACGGGTTGTGTTAGTTGATGACCAACCCTTATTTTTTTCAGACCACTACTGCTATTCCCAGCATCCAGTCCTGTGAAGTCTTATGTGCCTCATTAGGGGAACACAGGTTCCATCTTATCCGCTTTTGTGCCATTAATACAAATTACACCTGAAGTACTGTCCCATTTACCATTGAACCAATTATGCTCATGTTGTTTATTAACGGTCTTGACTCGCAGACCTTGAGTTGCAGAATAAAATCAGGTTAATGGCACAATACTCTCAATCCCCCCTCCGAACTCCTCCTATAGATGTGTGTAGAGACAGCAGACAGTCCATAGAGTTTTGTTTTAGTTTTTTGTAGTTCTGCATTTTTGTAGATCACACTCCCAAGTTGTGCTACTGTAGTATGGTATGTGTTAGCAGTGATGACTGTTCTGAGGTGCACTTAAACATTTTAGGGTGTTAGAAGTTCTTGTGTATGTATATGCTGTGTGAGCAGGCACTTTTGACTTTTTAGGGGTATTTTGATACTCCTAGAACTGAAATGAACTGGACCAAACTGAAACCAGGGAGCTCAGAGAACCTGTTAATATCCTCATTGTCTTTTCAATGACTGCTGTATGTCATATCAGTGTCCTCCTGAAGACTGCTGTATGCCACCACTATGCCTTCTGTAGGACTGCGTATGTCACATGTGCCTTTATTCAGACTGCTGTCTGTAAAGTGACCTCTTAAACACTGTTTGTTATACCACAGTGCCTCTTCTGTCCTAATTTCTTTCAGAAAGTCAAGTTTTTTCTTTTTTTGTGTGTTATACTGTTGTTTCTATGGGGGCTCTGAGTGTTAGAGTGCTGCTTTATGTTGTATTATGCTTTCATGTGTTTCATGTTCTAACAGAGTTGATGTTTTATTAAGTATAGCCTGCTTTTTTTTTGAGTGAAAGTTTGGGGAAAACTTCACGATATACCAAAACAAAGAATGACAATCCATGCAAGTCACATCACGTAAGCTAGTGACACATTTTTACACACTGCTGCGATCATCTAGAATATGGCATATCTGTGTTTTTTTGAGAAAAGTGAACCATCCCCAGTAGTTTTTCTCTGTCTGTTATCTAATCTTTTATTATGAGCGAAGCAGTCAGGATATATTTAATATATACAGTACAATGTTTTTGTGTATGAAGTAAGAGGAAATGCTATAATATATTTTAAGAAGATTTTTCCATCTTATTATGTGCTTTAGAGAGTTTAACAACAACAAAAACTTCTTTTTTTGCCAAAGTGTTCAACTAATGCGAGTGTGTGCATGTGTGGATATATAAATGTTGCTGTAAGTTGCCAGTGTGGAGTAATACTGGCCCAAATTGATCATGCATTCATTGGCAAAACACGCTTTCTTTTGCAATCATTTCATAAACACTACATGTGTAGCGTTTTTTTTTCTTTCTCTCTCTCTCATTGTTAGACTTGTTTCTTGTTACTAAAAGACCTCGGCTGAGGACATTTAGATAATGTAGAATGTTATTGGCCATAATATCTTTTCCTTTTTTTTTTTTTTAGATCTGTTTAGAACTGTTTTCTATCTCGCATTGTTTGTTTTAAAACTTTTTGGCGTTGTTGTATTTATAGAGGTAGTTTAATAAAGCATTTTCAAAAGGAAAAGTAAGATCTGTGCTTGTCCTTATTCTTCTTTCTTCGTTGCTTTCTTTGCTCACCATTTACACTTTGTTTTGTTTTTTTTACTAAAATTATTAGCAATTTTACTAAATAATAAAATAATAATAATAATTTTGCTACCTTTTTTAAATATTTTGACATGTATTCTTTTAATTTTGTTTTTAGCATTGTCTGTGCTGAAAGTTATCAGATCATGTAATGTTCATTAGTTTAAATTTCATAAGCAATGAGGGTTGAAGATCTCTTTTGGTGATTGACAAAGTGTACCAAATCGTTTCAAGCAGGGGGTGCTCAAACCAGTTCCCGCAAAGTTCAGTTCCAGCTGTTCCAACACACTTTTCTGTGTTCTTGAGGAACTTCATTAGCTGGTTCAGGTGTGTTTGATAAGGTTTGGAAGTGAACTTTGTGAGATGGGAGATTTCCTGGGAAAAAAATAGAGCATCCCTGAACTAAAATGAAAATGTTACATTCAAACATGCAGTTATTTTTGTATCACTAGGGGGCAGCAGTGCAGAGGGACCAGATGTAGGTTTAAAGTGATGGAATGGGATCTGAACACCTGTGTTACTGTAATATGTCTGAAACTGCCCGGTTTTTCTCAACATGCCCATTAAGTGCAGTGAAGTTCTTCCTTTTATCATTATTATGATTATTAGTAGTAGTAGTCTCAGGAAACGACTAAGTAGCAGTGGCATGCATGACATGATACAGCTTGCTGATTTGGTCATTATTGCCACACTGTAGTGGTGTAAAAATCAGCAAGGTCAACTGAGAGGAAATAGAATTGATTTGATGTCTTTTCTTTGTAAATAGGGTGAAATGGGACGAACATGTTTCATGATTGATTGGCCTTTAAATATCAGCAGAAAATCAAATGTTAATAGTTGCCACAAGGGTAGCTGTCATTCCAAATGTTGTCATCTGCATCATAATCATGCATCACAGTGGATATGATCACATCTAATTCATCTTTGGCAAATGAAAATGCGCCTCTTAAACATGAGCCTCTAGAATACAAATTAATTACACAAACCTAGTTCTTAATTATTATTTTAATTACTGAATGTTAATTACAGAAAAGTGTACTGTTCCAAAATTGCTAAATTATTTGCCAGGGTCTGTTGTCCCACTTTATTTCACCAAGACACTTTTTACTCTCCACTCTTGCAATTTTGTTCTGATGGATTTGATTATTAATCATAACACTGTTATGGCATTACACAAACCATGTCATATAAAAGTTTGAGCCTGTGTATGGACACTATCAGGAATGTTATTTTATGGTAACTAGGAGGAGTTTTTTTCCTTTAAATAATAATTTAGTAAAATATATATAAAATGTGCTTAAAATCTTTATTTTATAATATTCTTGTTTCAATATTCTTGAAATTTGTCTCTATTGCAGTTGCTGCCGAATCATCTGCACTGTTAAATACAATTGAGTGTACAGTACACAAAATCAAAATTTTAAAACTTTTATATCAGAGTAATATAAAATAGGCCACACTGTACAATAACCGTAAGTCATGTGTTCATAGGGCATTCATAAGCAGTGCATAAACTCATTTAAATGTGTTTTAAGTGCGCATATGATTGTATTCGCCGTGTCTCACTGGACATGAAAAATCTGATAATAAATAGTCATAAATTGAGCCCCTTTTACTTTTATAATGCTTTTGAATGATAATAATTCATAATTCAAACTCCTCCAGTACAGTGTGGATGCACAGTGCAAAATTTTTTTTAGTTTCTCAATCACACAACAGACTGAGAAGCATGCCGCTCATCCTCTGAGTAACGCCTGAACTGTTCCCCTAGCAGCGGCTCCAGGCCCTCAGCCGAGCGGTAAGAACGTGCCCGAACAGCACACCCGATGACTCCGCCCACCACAGCCACAATAAGCACCACGGCAACAATCGCTATGGTGATGATCTCTGAAATAGTGTATGCCCGAGCTAAGGAGGGAGAAAGAGAGAGATTTTGTGTTTATATCAAACCACAAATGTATAAAGGTGAATAACATTTTTTAAATGCATAGTAAAATTGCCATTGAGTTCCTGTGTGCACTTCACACTCCAGTCCAGTAGGTGGCAGAAATGGATCCCTGACACTGCCTTTAAACCAGTGTCAGGACAAATGGGGTCCTCCCTAAAAATTGGGTCTCTATTAGGACCCCAAGTGATCCCATTGGCTCAATATTAATGTGTAATCTCTTTAGCATGATTTCTACCAAATCCAATCTGATCTCATGAAAAAACATAAATATTTTACAAGGTGGAGATTTAGTATGAATTTACAATGTCATTTGTATGAAAACATGAGATTTTTGGAAAAATGATAAACATAAAGGGCCACCCTGAGTGGGGGAATAAGCAGACTGTATGAAAATGTACGAATGATATTACAAATTCATGTCTTTAAAGTAATTATGTGTTAAATATCCAGAGATTTCTGTTATAAAAAGAACAATGTACTGAAGAGTGGGCGAACCTGACACCGTCAGACAAATTCAAAGGAGGAAATCAATGGCCTCTGCAACAATTTTACTGTTAAAATTGCTGAAACCCGAACAGAACACTTGTATTTTTGGGTTCTTCATTAAGTGTTGAAGTGAATCATAATGTATTGCCTTTATACTGAATTCACACAGCTGGATATTAATTAAATGATCTACTTTTGTGTTGCACAGAAGAAAAAAGATGTGAGGAAATGATGAGTTTTTGGGTGAACGATTCCTTTAACTTTTAAGTTCAGTTATACTAATAAAGTTCTCCAGAAAGGAATATTGGTAACACTTTAGAATAATGTTCTATCATTAACAGATAATTATGCAGGAAGTAATGCAGGACTAATGGGTGAACTACATTAACACTTCAGCTACTAATATTAACTAATATCCAAACAAGCCTAAATAATCAGTAAGTAATAGTGAATTTAGGACTGAGATACTTCCTTAATAAGCAGTCAGTAATTACTGAATGAGATTGGCCTCACTACGAAATAGTTATTATTTTCACCAATTAATTACCAATGAATTACTAATCGCTAATTAGGCTACTCTAGTGTTACTTAATCACTTTGCATTAACTAGTAATTATCTGGACCGTTATTTTAAGGTGAAGAACTTTTTTTTTAATTTTAAAATAATGGTTCAGATCACTAGTAGTTCTTGAAGAGTAACTAGGTAACACTAGAGTAATTAGTAATGCATTTTAAGTCAACGTTGAGAATAAAAAAGACAACTGTTGACGTTTCTGTTCTTATTTAATAGTAACTGAAGTTTTAGTGTAGTACTACTCATTAGTTCTGCGTTACTTCCTGCATAGTTTACCTATTAATGACAGATCATTATTCTAAAGTGTTACTGGAATACTTAGATAGTTTATGGGCTTGTTATGGATACTTTTTTTGCTGTGTTGCTATCACTGATTACTCACTTGGCCACTGAACCTCATAGGTGTAGCCCAGGTTGTCTGGGGCAGCGACAAACATTTCAGCATTTCTGACTGGTGGCCAGAAAGGAACCATATTGAACTCTCTGTTGTGTCCAATCGGAGCGTTTTCCTCAGGATAGACCACTGTTCCTGCTGCGTTAGTACAAAGATCACTAGTTAGAATGCAACTGAAATGTAAAACTCATTTTTTGTATGTATGTATGTACATTGTGTGTGTGTGTGTGTGTGTGTGTTTACCAGCAGTGTGTCTCTGAAGCCATTCATCAAAGATGGCATCAGTGAACGTGTGAAGCAGGACAAAGATGGGGTCGTTTGGTGACAGGTGAGTCTGTCCACCTGTGCCATTGAGAAACAAATGAGCCAGGTTGTGCAGACTCCTCACTACTGGGTCATAGTTTCCCTGGGGAGCACTGTAACCTAATGACACACAAGAACACCAATTAAAAGTCTCCGAAATGCTGCAAAGACTTTATGCAGGTGGCTATTTGGTGTGCTAGTTCCTTTGACTGTGGCTTCAAACATTTTTCAAAAACCTTTTTAGAAAGTAGTTTTATTTGCATTTGCTAGTGTATCATACCCTCAACAGTGTTCCTGAAGCTCTGAGAAGAAGTTGAGTAGTAAGGTGGTGTGTCGAAAGTGTTCAGCTCGAGACAGTCAATGACGTCCTGTGGATCTGGTAGTCTCTGAACCATGGGTCGAGCCACATTACCGGCAGGGTTTCTTCTGATTGGATTTGTCTCTGTACCTGAATACACACCAGGCAGAGAAATGTTGATAACTTTTGATATATTTTGATGAACATGGTTTTTTGTTTTTTTTGTCAGAATCTATTAATTTGTCTCAAAAAGACATTAAAATGCAATTCAAACACACACTGACTTGAAAACAACTCTTCAATAATGAGCAAGTTCTGAATTAAAATTAATTTTGATATTTTATGTGGGGCATGAAGTTAAAATGTCAGGGTGATACAACTGCCCTGAATCATAATAATAAAAAAAAAACCCATCTCTTAAATGTCTCATATTAAAGATTTCTTAGGAAAAAATATTTTAATATTTTAACAAAACTGCTTCACTGCTTTTAGTATTTGAAAAACCTTTGTCTGTCAAATCATGCAGTGTGAACAATACAGTTATACAAATACATATATATATATAAAGACAAAAAACACACAACATTTGTAAAACTTTAACTGAAATCAAAGTGAACTTGGAAAAAATAAAAACTAATAATAATAATAATAGTATCTTAATGGAAAAAAATAACACTGGTGTACACTATGAAAATATATATATATATATATATTTTTTTTTTTACTTGATATTTGCACCACATTACTTTTTTTTAGAGTCATTCAATTTAAATTTTGAAAATGTTATAAAAGTTTTTCGTAACCTTATGAAATCAAAATGAATAAAGACTTTGTATGCCTTAAACTAGATTTTTTTTAAATCATGATTTGTTGTTTGTCTTTGACCTATGAACCAAATCTCTTTCTGAGGTCCCGCAGACTGTGAGAAAGAAGCATCATAAGATTGAATATTATACTATTCAGTTTGTCTGCAGTTGTGAGTCACTTGCAAATACAATCACATGATTCTAATCATTTTGCCCATATAAGGTTTGATCTTTCTTCTGAGCTTTCGAAATGCCTCAAAGGATTAGTTCAAACAGCATGTGAGCAGTCTTAGGTCTTGGAATGCATGTGTGTGTGTGTGTCTTACTGTTGCAGATGGTCTCCAATGTCTCACACTCCCCCACACTCTCACAGATCTCCCACCAGGGAGAGGACACAAAATTAGACGTGTGTTTCTGCAGTATTCTGGGTATATGTGCGTTCGTGTGATGTATAGAGAGGCAGTGTGTGTTACTGGTATGTTGTGTGAGTGTGTCGTACTGTTGCAGATGGTCCCCAGTGTCTCATACTCCTCCACACTCTCACAGATGACTCTCCACTGAGAGAACACAGAATTGGAACTGATGCCATTGGTGTCAAAGCTGCTTCTGGCTCCCAGCAGGTCATCAGTGCAGATATCACACTCGCTGCCTCCAATTGCAAAGTTCCAGTACGGCAGGGCAAACGACGGATCCCCCAGCATGTCCTGTGCACACACACACATGTGTATCCCAACATGTCCCATTAGCTGATCCTTCTATCAATGGGGAATAGTTGGTATTTCTGCTTACTGCACAAGATAATAAGACTTGCCAGATTGATTTTTCTGGATTAGAGCATACAGTAAATCTAACAAAACTTTAGAGGATTATGTTAATAAAAGAAGGAAAATGTACAAATGAGGTAAAAACAAACAAACAAACGTTCATTTAATTAAATTCAAGATACATTATCTTAGAAAAAAGTTTTATCTTAGTTCTCAAGTAAAGGTGTTCTTAGTATATTTTGACTTTTTGTGTTTTTTTAATTTATTTACATTTATATTTAGTTATTTATTTATTTAATTTAAATTTAAATTGTTTTCTTCTTTACAGGTCTTCTATAAGAATGAAGTATTGAAGCCCATTTCCGACACATAATAAAAAACTTTAGTTAATCATACAAAAGTCGAAATTATGAGATACTAAGTCACTATAAGATAAAAAAATCTAAATGGTCAGATACTAAGTCAAAATTGTGACATAAAAAGTGATAATTATGAGCAAAAGTCAAAAGTTGTATCTAATAGTTATGATGTTTTATCTTGTATTTCAAATTGTCATCATTATGTTTTATGTCATAACTTTCAACTTGTCTTGGCATGTAATAACTGTGACAACAAAGCATGAATACTGAAACATAACATTTCTGTCATAATTTGCTCAACTTCATGTCGTTCCAAACCTGTATGACTGGCTTTCTTCCACTGAATAAATAAGAAGGTATTTTAAAAAATGTATTGTTCATACTTCTCTATTGGAGCTTCATCAAACATCAAAAAACATCAAAGCATCATAAAAGTGATCTGAAGTCTCTGAAGTCATATCATAACTTTGTATTATAAATAAATCTAAATTAAAGTCATAATCCACTGATAATAATTCCCACCAAAATGAATATTTATTTATTTACCAGATCAACCAGACTTATTTAACTGACATGAGGACCCCAAAAAGAGACACTGTATGGCGGATGTCAACAAAGTAAAGTTCACCTGTTTCTCTTCAGAAAACTTGACATACAGGGAATGAGTCATATGAACTTCTATGATACTTTTTGCATGTTTTTTGAAGCTTGAAAGCCCCAGTGCCCAGTCGCTATATTTGCATGGAAAAGAGCGACCAATGCATTCTTTAAAATATCTCCTTTTGTGTTCCATGTCATAAAGTTTTGGAATCACAAGACATCATTTAACAGGTTTTGTATTTCATTATCATTATCTGATTTGGGTCACCTGCATGTCTCTCTCCAGTTGCAACAGGTGGTACCGGTGCCAAGTGACAAATCCTGGTCCTTCGTGTGAGAAATCCACACCTCCGAAGCTCTGCTGGCCTTGACCCATGTAAGTCTTACTGACCGAATAGTAGTGGGTCCAGACAAAGTAATTATAAATGGTGATGTTCTCAAACTGTACACTTGCTCCGTCCGGGCCGAAAATCTCCTGATAGCGGCGGGTACAGATGACCAGGTCAGGATGGACAGTTCTTTTAGCCTGGCCCAGGGCGTCCACAAAGGCTCTTTTCTCATCTGCAGACATCTGCATGACGTTACGTCGCACTGAGAACACAAACAAACCCAGACGATTCAGAAAGCAAAGCATACAAACATCACATACTGTATGTATTTACAGTGCATATCTGTATACTTGTTCATCATGAGGATTTAAGCGTATGGATGTCTGTCCTCACCCACGGTGACTCTTTGATCACAGTTTGGCCCGGTCAGACCGTGCCGGCATCGGCCACAGTTAAATCCACTGAAGTTTCCGTTGCATTGACAGGTTCTGTTAAAGAACCGAAGTGGCCATCGTTCTCTATCATCCCGCCCATCGTGAGGATACTGAGGCCCGTGTGGCCGGCGGTCAGCAGTAATTGACACACATTGACCTCTCCCTGTACTGGATCCACACTCGTCATTGGGCAGTCCAGTAGGTGATGGGCAGCAGGTGCCACTCTGCAGACCTTCTGGTGTCACACACTGACGTGGGAACTGCGCGTGCGTCAGCACAACGCACATTAGCACTAAACACACACTCTTCCACATCCTAGAAAGGCATAAATGGGACCACATGCATTGAAATATGCTCAAAGGGATAGATCACCCAAAAATGTCACCCTCATGTCATTACAAACCTGTAACAATTTTATTTAGATGCTAGGCAGAATAAAAATCATACCGGTTTGGAGCAGCATGAAGGCGAGTAAAATAATTTGGGGGGTTAAATATTCCTTTAAAAGTGCATAGTTTGTGAAAGTTAGGCCGTTATGTCTGCCGATGTCTATCAGTCATAAAAATCAGCTTTTTAGTTTTGCATGCAGTTTATACTTGTAATATTAGCAAATTATTTAATTAGAACACTAAAAACAATATTTTATCTAAACATCATATAACAAGATAAATGTAGAAGCAAAATTTTATAAGAAATTATGAATTCATTATTTTACTTATCCTGTTTGGAAAACTGTTTATTATTTGTTTTATGCATAAACCACAAAAGCCTGTTAGATACTTACAGTATACTTTAAAAAATGAAATTTTTTTTTTTGCTAGACTACTAATTTTTGCTTCTTTTGTTTTCTTTTCTTTTGTTTTCTTTTATTTTAATTTTAATATTATTATTTTATAAATATAAAACATTTAATATATAATAAATTAAAATATTCATTTTATTTATTAATATTTTATTTACATTTATTTAGAATTTTTCAGTTAAACTGGATAAATTATGGAAATTGTGAAAAAATTTTCACCATGAAGTGTTATGGTTTGCTTCAGAAAAAAAGAGTAACCCACTCTGGTTCTAATTGTTAGTGAAAAAAAAAAAAACCTTATCGGACATTATCTGCAAAAAAAGGAAGTTGGGAAATCTTTTGAGATCAGTGCAAAAATGTGCACAGTAAGATTCGTTCTTACTACAGAAGATCTGAAAAATGGAAGAAATGTATTACTGTCAAAGAGAAACAATGGAAAGCGACAGAAGATTTTTCTCTCTATCTTTAATGCTGAATCTTTTATTTGTAGTTTTTTGAAGTACCCTAGGCTTGCAATTGTATAGCAGCCTTTTAGAAGCATCTAAGCATATAGACAGTTCCAGCTTCACAATCTCAAACTCACTGACTAGTTATGTCCTCAGAGCGAACCCACACAAATGGATTGCGTTAATGGTTTTTACAAAATAAAATAAACTATTTCCTTTATCGATCTGTCATCTTGTCTCTTATGTAAAAAAAGTTCAAGACAAAAAAAGTCATATGCATATAACTCTGCATCTATGCTCATCATAAATTCTGAACTGATTGATTAAACAACAATTCATCCATGTCATGCACTAGTGGGCCACAATGTCCGTCTTCAACCACTGCAGTGATATAAAGAGTAAAAAACGATACAGGAAAGAAAGATAAAAGTAAAGTGTACCTTATATCATCCGTTCTTTCTTTTCTACCCCACTCTTTCTTTCTCACACTCTCTCTTTCTCCTGTACTGTAGTGCCCCCCTGTGCTGTCCCCTGGCCAACTCTTTTATACTTACACCCCTCCTGACTGCACTCCTCTCTCTGATCCCTCCATCCCGTGATCAGCAGCCAGTAGAGAGAGAGGGAAGAGAGAGAGAAAGGGTAAAAACACATTCTACAACTCTCTTTCCTCTTCAGTGAATGTGGCTCTTCATTTGCGTCTGTTGGTTTGATAGATCAATGGTCTTTGCTTTCATAACAGGCAAAATAATAGACAGAAACAAACCATTTATTAAAGAAAAGACACATGTCACATGTCTGTTACAGGAGGGTTGTGCAGGAAAGATAGAATCGTTTTAAATACAGAACTCTTTAGATTTCAATTAGTACATATGCCAAACTTTGCCACGTTTTTATGTTTTACATATTTCTATGGAAATTGTTTAATGCAATAAATTTGTGTGACTTGTAACTATTGTTCTGCATCATCAATACTAAACAGTAGAAAATCAAAACCCAAAATGTATTTAGGCCTAAATTTCAGATTTATGTGTTTGAATTGCATATGAAATTTCCATCTATTTGTATTACGCAGTTTTATTATCAAACGAATAAACTTAATGTGATGCTTATTTGCCAATCATACATTAAGGAAACAAAAACAAACAAAAAAAGATTGTTCCAAAGCTATAGCCACATTGTTACCATGTTCATACTTTTTAACTGAATAAATGTACGTATATTCACAATTAACAGATTTATGCTGATCTGAAGCAATTTGAACAAATACATAAAATGTGATTTTATTATTTTTATGATTTAAATAAAATATATAAATGTACTTATTTATTTATTTATTTAATCCAAATGGATGGAATTTTATATGCAACTCAAATACATAAATCTTAAATTTAGACATTGGAGTGCAGGACAATTGAAAAAAAAAATAGCATTTTGAAAATATGATTTTCTAATTTTTAGGATTTAAATAAAATATATTTGCAAACATAAAAACAATAAACTTTATAAATAATAATAAACTAAATCTTACTTGTTTAATTTATGTATGACTGAAAAATATGCATCACATTAAGTTTATTACTTTTTTTTCAATCCAAATGAAAGGAATTTTATATATTTAACTCAAATACACATCTTAAATTTAGGCCTAAATATATTTTTGGAGTGCAGGACAATACATGTTGGTAAAAAAGTATTTTATCGTGTTTTTCAGTAAAACTATCTAAATATCTCTAAAACAAGATAAATATACTTGAGAAGCAAAACTGCGTAATATAATAAAACTTGTTTTTCTCAAAATAAATATTGAGTTAAGTTTATTTCTCTTACCCCATGGGCAAATAGTTTGTTTATTTGTTTATTTTAAACATAAACCATGTTAAATATTCGATGTTTTAAACAAGAAAACACTCAATAAAAACTAAAATCTAAACATATTCTCTGAAAACAAGTCTTAATATTTTATGCTGTTTTGCTTTTCATGTACATTTATCTTTTTACCCCAGAATTTTTTAATATTTTAACTGTGAAACCAGCCTAAAAACTGATATGACTCTGCTTTTTCACAAATAACGGTCATTCTACTGTACGAAGAATAACACAGGAGTGACATTTGGTGTCAAGGCTAACCAGACCATTCAATACACATATAGACACACACACTCTCCCACAGTCAGACCCTCAGTCACACACACACACACACACACTTGTATGATCTAGAATCATACTCCTTGAGGTCAGCAATGCTAAACAACAGAGGTTCTGGGGTCATAGGATGAACTCTTCTCTGTGGACTCCAGTGGTATAGTTGTCATAGCAACGTCCTCTTGCTGGACCTGCGAGTACTCTGGAAGGTTATCTACAGCGGTTCTGCAAACACAAACAATCAGTCACAATGCGTATGTGTGTGTGTGTGTGTGTGTGTTTATGTTCCTCATAATCAGGGTGAGTATGTGTGGTCATATACTCACTATTCATCTACAGTTAGAATCATACTCCTTGAGGTCAGCAATGCTAAACAACAGAGGTTCTGGGGTCATAGGATGAACTCTTCTCTGTGGACTCCAGTGGTATAGTTGTCATAGCAACGTCCTCTTGCTGGACCTGCGAGTACTCTGGAAGGTTATCTACAGCGGTTCTGCAAACACAAACAATCAGTCACAATGCGTATGTGTGTGCGTGTGTGTGTGTGTTTGTTTATGTTCCTCATAATCAGGGTGAGTATGTGTGGTCATATACTCACTATTCATCTACAGTGTTGGGGGGTAACTCATTACAAGTAACGCGAGTTACGTAATCAGATTATTTTTTTCAAGTAACTAGCAAAGTAACGCATTACTTTTTAATTTACAAGACAATATCTGAGTTACTTTTTCAAAAAAATAACGCCAGTTACTTTGTTTTTCCATTTATTGACTGACAGCTCTCCTGTCCCCATGTTGGGAGAAATCGGGAGTACAGAGGTGTTGTGTGCGCTGTGTGAACATGATGTCACTGTAGTTCTAGACTAAATGTGAATGTACATTCAAATGAATTAAAACGGAGAAATGCAAACTCAGAATATGACGCAAACCTGCAATAATTAAATATGTTAAATAACACAAATGTATCTAATCTCATTTTATTAACCAATATCTTTGCTGCTGACCTTTGATGATCCAGTTCAACCATACTAATAAGCAAAAATGACTTTAGAGAAACTAACAATTGTGCTTCATTGTTTTTTTTATTGCTGAAGAGTGTTTCTTCTCCTGCGTTCTACTGTACAGACGTGAATTTACTTTTCCTTCAGCCTGAGGTTTATTCATTACACTTTTTGGTGTGAAAGGGCTTTTACATTTGCTATAAATAGAACTTCTTATATTAAAAACAATCAAGCCCTGCTCATATTTAAAAAGTAACACGAAAGTAACACAAAAGTAACGTAACACATTACTTAAGTAACGTAATTAGTTACTTTTTTAGGGAGTAACGCAATATTGTAATGCATTACTTTTAAAAGTAATTTTCCCCAACACTGTTTATCGATTGGAACGGTGGTATCTATATTGTTTGCGTCACCTTCTTTACCTCCGTTTCCTCTAGCACACAGCTTCTTTGGGGCCACACTGCTGCTAACAAATATATAGGAATATTATCTTTAAAGCAGTTCTTTCAATATACATAATCTATTATTAGCCAGAGGAAGGTGGTCGATCGTTATAATTTTTAGAAATCTCTAAATTCAACCCGTTCTCCCACACACTCACCCACAGTGCAAACGTTATATAATCATTTATGAGTCACAATAAGATTTATAATGTGTACCCCTCTCGCAATATGTCATTGTTTTGATGCTGTAGGGAGCAGTGGGGGGGATTATGACTGTTATATAAAAAACAACTTATATGGCTATATGACGTTGAGTGCAATGTACTGTAAATATTTTTTTCCCAGAAGAGAACTAGTTAATTTCTTAATTAACTGGTTAGTTCATTAAACTCCAATGTTCTTATAGTTCACTCATAGGTTTGAGTCTTAGGGATCTTGTTATGTATGTCACTTTTGATAAAATCATCTGTCGAGTGGATTTTGTGTGTGTATTTATTAACACTCTGTATACAGTCTATATTAGTCACATGACACCGGGGAGAGAAAATGGCTAATTGGGCCCAATTTGGACATTTTCACTTAGGGGTGTACTCACTTTTGTGGCCAGCGGTTTAGACATTAATGGCTGTGTGTTGAATTATTTCGAGGGGACAGCAAATTTACACTGTTATACAAGCTGTACACTCACTACTTTACATTGTAACAAAGTGTAATTTCTTCAGTGTTAGCACATGAAAAGATATAATAAAATATTTACAAAAATGTGAGGGGTGTACTCACTTCTGTGAGATACTGTATATATCTCATCAGTTACTGTAGTGATGTTCCAATAACAACTTCTCCCTTCAAAGATCCTTATAATCTTACAATGCACACACAAACCTATTTGGCTTTGTCCTGCACTTCAGAATGTAGACAGTGGTGACAGCAGTTTGCAGAATGAGAAAGAATGCTGCTGCTATGGCTCCTATCTTCCATGCGTCCTGCCCTATGGCTTTGGTCTCTGAAGCGTGAAAGAGAGAAAGTACTGTCAAATATAGAAAGTTAAATAAATCAAAAAAGAGAAATGAGCAGGTGTGCCTCTCTATAGACACTACCATCTGGCACTTTCCAGTACAAAATATTGAAAAAAAAAATTAAACAAATGGTCAGTGACAGGTGCTCGACCTTCAGAAAATACAAGTATCCAAAAGTATAAAAGTGGTATAATTTGGGAAAGGAAAATTTAAGAGAGAGAGAAAAAGAAGAATTAGGGCAAATCAAATTATGAATAATTTACTGCCATTGTGTGAATAATCTGCATTCATGGAATCTATAAAAAAGTTACTGTAATCTGATTATGAGTATTTTAAAATGTGATATAATCTTATTATAAGTACTTAATTTTTGGAATCTGATTACGTCACTGTAAAACAAATTCCGTAATATTTAGGGTAAAAAAATGGCAGCTGTGGTTGCCAGAATTTTACCGTAAAAAAATACGGTAGCAGCATTTTAGGGTTTTAACATAAATTTACAGTTAAATAACATAATTTCATTAACTGATATAATGTTAATATACCAGCCCATTGAAGTACTGAATTCTGTTTTGTACCTTTGTAATACACTGCACCAAAAGCAGGTGATGATGAGAAAATCACATGATGAACCAAAGCCCATCACAAGCAGCTTTTAAATAATAACATATATAGAAGGTGCACAGTGTCATTCACACAAACACTAAACACCATCACGGTAACACACATGAAACTGAAATAATGCAATAAATATTAATTGAACAACATTAGATGTAACATACAACCCTAATGTACACAACTGATAAGAAAAAACTAAGAAACATAGTTATTTCAACAAAAAGACATCAAATTTGAAATGTAACGCAGGGAATTCTGGGAATGTCAATTTACGGTTGTTCATTGTAAATTATAAGATCTTTTTCACTTCCAAAAATGGTATACTACATGTAATGTCCAATACAGTTTTATAGTAGGGGAACTTACCGTTAACCATTTAACAGGTTTTTACTGTAGCATTTTTACAGTCTTTTACCGTTAAATTCACAGTCATTTTTTATAGTGTAATCTACATTACATGTAATCAGTTACGAACCAGCACTGTAGGTAGATAGATAGATTTATGTATAAATGTTTCAGCATATATCCATTCCAGATGTTTTTGAAGAATGTACTCAGACAATAAGATGACACTTATGAGAAGTTGTATGTCTTTTGAAAAAATAGGTTTTGCAAGTCTGTTTACTTTGGTGTGTTTAAATGATATTTCTCATGTAGTTGCCATACGTGTAGAGTCCATTGGTGCATCAGTATCTCCGAGCCTCAGTTTGTGAACTGGTGTTGGTGGGAGCTCCTCAACAGTGTTCATCAACACCGGTACACCCTGATTGTTCTTGTTCGGGTCCCTGGAGGTGATAATCTCGTTTACATCACTTGCCTCATGTGTTTTACCGGTAAAATCAGTTTTACCTGTAAAATAAGTTTCCACACATTTCCAGTTACATTTATAGACAGCAGGCGACAGAAGGTTTGAGAGGGAATTTGTGTCATTAACAGCCTCACCGCCTGTTGCTTTAGACTTCTTTATAACAGGCTCCTGCAACTTGATTGGTCCCTTAGTATCCACGGCGACCTCTGTTGTGAAATGGAGGAGACATTTAACAGAGTGGTGAAAATTGCAGCAGGAAGATGAGATGAGAGCTGGAGGATATGTATGGAATTTAAAATGACGTTCTCACAGTATATGCTACGTGTGAGACAACAGCTAGGTCTAAAATAGTTCAATATATAACGTGCTAAGAAACCTTTGCAAAGAGATGTGTGTTTGTCACTGGACACAATTACTTTGTTTCACTATATATTGAATGTGAGGTCATTTTCTACAATGTTGGAAATTTCCCCCCATACTTTTGGTTTAAATGGCCAAAGATATTGGTATGCAACTAATGACTGGTTTTAATGAAGACTAGGGTGAGATTCGTACTATTATTCTTCTCATAAGACATCTTCAAATCATGAAATCAATCATAACAGATGCACATTTGATACACGTATTTATCCCATGCACAGAAATGAAGAAAGTCTGCTTTATCTGAATACAACCAACTGTGATAGAGGCCACTTGACTCAGTGAAGCATGTAGTGCTTTTAGGAGGATTGGAGGGTAAAGTCTATGTTGTGTGGGAATTAAGGTTTAGGGGTATCTTAGTTTCAGCAGGATGAATGTGTTTCTCTATGTAGGTCACAGGAGCAGCAGGAGCAGAAACATATAGGAGAGTGGTTCATTGGAAATGAGGCTCTGGAGCTTTTGACAGACACCAAAACAGACCACATTCTCACTCGTTTAGGCAGATGTAAAAATGCAACATGATCTCATTAATACTCATAGATGTTTTTTCATAAAGTTTTGTTCTACCACACTTACATTTTTGTATAATTGTATAGACTCTAAAATGAACCTTATTGAAGTAATGTCTCTGTTTAATAAGCATACGAACAACGTTAGAGACATATAACTGTGTATGAATTATTTTAGGTTAATAGAATATTGGATTGAAGGAATTAATAGAATAAAATTAGATTAATAAATTTTTTTAAAGCATCACATTTATGTAATGCATTTACCAGGTTTGACCGTTTCTGGTGACATTCAAACTGAACTTAAAAAATAAATATATATACATATATATAATTAAATAAAACAGTAAAGCTGAGCATTTGATTTCAATGAGTATATATTTTATGTTTCAGTATATGTACAAACAAACATACAAATGTGTACATTTTATGTACAAAATTAGTGCTGTCAAACGATTAATCGCGATACATAATTTGTTTACATAATATATGTATGTGTACTGTGTATATTTATTATGTATATATAAATACAAAACACATGCATGTATATATTTAAGAAAAATATGTTAAGTTTATATTATATATAAAATATATTTATATATAATATAAAATATAAGAATATAAATATATAAATGTATATACATGTAATTATTTTCAAAATATATACTGTATGTGTGTGTATTTATATATACATAATAAATATACACAGTACACATACATATATTATGTAAATAAAAACTTTTATTTTGGATGCAATTAATCACGATTAATCGTTTGACAGCACTAGTACAAATACATATGAACACTAATAACATTAGTCTATAAAATGACACTGACCAGAGATTGCATTTTGCTTATTGCTTATTTCAGTTTGTTTTTGTCACTTTTTTCTTATGTAGAGGGAGATATTATTAATGTTTGCAGGTGTTTGTGTGGATTTTATTATTCTCCATGCTCCCAAATGTACCCCAACAAAATACTTACCCTTTTTCATCAAAACCATTCTATTCTGATCTATTCTATTCTATTCTGTTTAGGAAGATTCTACTACACTATATTCAATCCAAAATTTAAATAAAGTGATACCATCTGAATCCCCATTGTGTACAGCCTGACTGAGCAGTGTATTTCAGTGTATTTCAGCGTGACTGTGTAATTAATGGTGGATAGATGACTCAGAGTGCACCCAGGAGCCAGTCATCTCCAGAGTTCACATGTTATGAGTCTTTTCGCTACTATAAACTGAAGGGATGCCCTTAGGCAGTTTAGTTGCTTTGCTGTATATTGTAAGTACAATAATGATCAGACGGTGAAAGTCTAATTGCATTAGGTTTGGGAGGGGGGGGGGGGACACTCACAATTGTGAAACCATAGCTAACTAAAACTGTGGAGTAAAACTGGTCTAGAAAATATTACAGCAATTGTAACTTAATGGTTGGAGATTGAAATTGAGAATTATTTTTAGTTTGAAGTTGTCTTGGGTGGTAAATGCACTTAATAATAGATTCATTACCTGGTTCCTGTGGAGTTTCCTCTGGTACTGTTTTGGCGGTTGGAGGAACCTCCTCCTGTCTTGAAAATTTCTGGAGCTGTGCCTCAGATCCGGAATCTACCTCCTCTCTCCTTGCCTTAACTTCAGTCACACCTTCTTGAGTCTTTTCTACTTCCTGTTCTTCCTCTTCCTGTTCTACTTCATCCATATCAGTCACACCACCATCTGTACCCATCTGTGCTGTTACTGCCTGCCATTCCTCTTGACTATGCTCTGAATCCGTAGCCCATTGTGTATATAGCCTTTTCACAGATTCTTCTTCTTGTGGTCCTTGTACTTTAACCTCTATTGACACCTCTGCTTTCTCTATTTCCCCTTTTGCAGTCTTTTCCTCAATCTCAGACAACTGAGCCTCTTTCTCAGTGAATCCCTTTGCTGGGTCTTCTACATCTTCATCTTCATCTTCAGCCTCCTTGCTTCCTTTGTTCATTTTCACAGCTCCTCTTCCTGATTCGTTTTCTTTTTGTGTGTCAGGATATGACTGGACAGGTGATTCCTCTGAATGGCTTTCCTCAGTCATTGGTTCACCCACTTCAGCAATGTCAGTGTCTTGCAAAACAGATTCTACTGGTTCCTGAACTGAAGCTACTGCCTCAAGGACCAGCTCCACTGGTTTCTCTTCTGATTTCTCTTCTGGCTTTGAAATTGATGACTTGGCCAGTACTTTAATCTCCTCTGCAGGCTCTATATCTTGAGTCAGTCCTTCTTGACCTGGTTGCTCAGATGTCTGTTCACTTGATTCTGACATAAGGACATCTGGTTCTCCTGCAGTGAGCACCACTGCTTCTTCTGTTGTATAATCTGCTGCGGTCTCGACCGCTGGTGACTGCTCTGCTTGAGTCTTCTGTGGTGCGAGTTCACCTACAACCTGCTCCAAGGCCTCGCGTACGGCACCGGTTGTCGAGATCTGTACCGCCTGCTCAAAGGCTGCCTTCACTGCATCAATCATTTCACCCAGGCTTGGTGGGGCCGGCTCGGGGTCAGGGGAGGGGAGAGCATCATCTGTGCAAAGCAGCAAAGACAACTCAAGACTTTAGAGCAGATTTGACCAGGTCAACCTGCTAATGTGCAGCAGGGTCACATTTCATCACTCTTTCTGTGAGGATGAATATATGAGCACCAGAGTTGGGCAAAATTGGCTATATTTCAGTTTATGAGCTGGAATTTGGATGATCTATCTATCTATCTATCTCTCTATCTATCTTTCTATCTATCTATCTATCTATCTATCTATCTATCTATCTATCTATCTATCTATCTATCTATCCATCCATCTATCTTTTCTTAAATCATTTAATCATGCTGAAAACCATTGGTAAGTCTATATATTGTGCATGCTAATGTTCTGCTCATTCATTTTAACCTAGAATGCATAAAAGTGGTCCAATGGACTTGATATGTTTTGGAATATTCGTTGATATTCCATGTATCAATGTAAGATCATAAATTCAGAAAAACACATGAACGTTTTTCTCCATAAATGTGTTCAAATTGTATTTATTTTCTATTTTATGCTTTTTTATTTCAAATTATATTTTTGTTACCTCACTTTAAAAAATAGAAATAAAATTAAAACTTACAATATTTAATTCCTTGACATTTCCATGGATTACTCAAAAGTTGTGACTATGTTAGTTTTAGATTTTTTATTATATTTTATCTATCTATCTATCTATCTATCTATCTATCTATCTATCTATCTATCTA